>NC_050574.1:140903582-141203582 GCF_011100635.1 Trichosurus vulpecula | reverse complement strand
CCAAAGGCTCCTTAAAGTTGCTGCTGTTGACAGCTATTTTCTTGTAGTGAATTACCATTATCAAGAAGTCAGGGAAAAAAGATTTGTGGAGGAGGAAGGCAGCAGCTGTTGCCAATAATCCTGAAGAGGGCACCATCCCCTCTCCCACGTGGAGGCTGTTTATAACCAGCTCATTAAGGCAGAACGAACCCAAGATTTCAAGTGTTTCTAGTTTGGGCCTTATTGTGTTAAAAGGGAAGACGGGAACTTTAGGGGAGGCCTCTGTGTGGCAGAGAAATGTGGCTCTAAGGACTCTGATTGTTTGGGTGGCTTTTTCCTATGGGGTGTGTTTGTGTGTGTGCATGCGTGTGTGTGTGTGTGTGTGTGTGTGTGTGTGTGTGTGTAGGGGGGAGAGTCTAATGCAGCACAAGTGACTAGAGATGCTAAGGTATAGGATACACAGTGTTGTTGTTGTGTCTAACTCTTTGTGACCCCATTTGGGGTTTCTTGGCAGATATGTTGGAGTGGTTTGTCATTTCCTTCTCCAGCTCATTTTACAGATGAGGAAACTGAGGCAAACAGAGTTAAGTGATTTGCTCAGGGTCATGCAGCTAGTAAGTGTCTGACACTACATTTGAATTCAGGTCTTCCTGACTCCAGGCTCAGTGCACTATTCACTGCACCTTTTTACTAAATGTTTGTTGAATTGGCTGGGCAATGACAGATGAATTCTTAACAAAACTTTCCAAGCCTTTCCCTATTATCTCAGGTAAGCCCGGGTCAGTTAGTGGGACTTTAGAATTCAGAGGTCACTCTGGCAATGAGGATGAGAGATCAATAACACTTATTGAGTGCTCCCTGTGTGCTAAGAGCTGCCCTGGTGTGATGAGGACTAAAAGAGAAATTGACCTGGTCCTTCATCTCATGGAGTTTATCCGATGAAATGTACGATACCTGACTAGAAAGTTTTTCTGCATGAATGTCGCTTTTAGACTGGGGTGCATCTGTTTTCCTTCTCATTCTCTAAACTTCCATCACCCTTTCTTTAAATGAGAGGCCGTGTATTTGTTTATGTGATCTAAGTCAACAAGTATCACTAAGTGCTTATTTTGTGTCTGGTGCTGTGCTGAAAAGAACAGAAAAAGTTCCTGCCCGGCAGGAGTGTCTTCTCCGCTAGGGAACTGGAGCAATGTCTACTGCACAGAGGTATTTGCTATTCTTATTCCCTATAATTTCATGGATCTTGGAAAAAATGTCAAGTTTTAGGCAGTCAATATCTAGCACATTGGACTCTAAACTTTTTTTATTGTACAATTCATTAGCAAAACGTGTTTTTTAGCATGTACCTCTAACTTGTAGATATTTCCTTATTTTAAGTGATATACTTGTACTACCATACAATTATATACATTGTATCACACAAAGTAACAGAATTTCAAAATGGTGAGCTAAAGATAAATATTTGATTCTAAAGTCAGTAGGGAGCCCCTAGATTTTATTGATTGGGGGAAGGCAACATGGTCAGACCTGTGTTTTAGGAAAATCTCTTTGGCTACTGCACACAGGATAGATTGGATTAGGGAGAGACCTAAAGCAGAGAGACCATTTAGGAGGCTATTGCCACCGTCCAGGTAAAAAGGGATGAGGGCCTGATTTTGCATAATGTTTTCATGAGAGTCTCACTTGGACATGGAGGTAGAACCAAAAATAGTAGGCAACGGATGGGACATGTGGATATGGGGTGAAGGAAAGTGAAAGTTAGAGAGGACAAATTGGAGTTGTGAAAACCCGGGTGACTGGTAACCTCTAGAGTAATAAGGAGATTTGGAAGACGGGGTTGGAGGGGGAAAGATAACATAATGATTCATGAGATGCAATTCACAGGCCAGCCATGCCTACATATACTTGTAATTCTGTCTCACTCAAAATGAAAAAGGAGGAGGGTTGTTGCTCATCGGACACTGCTCCCAAATGGAGATCCCTCTCCCCAAGAATGCTGGCTATGGCCATTTAGTGATCTGGGAGAAGGAATGGGGATGCAATATTTTTCTTGTGGCATCTGTGCAGTTGCTGTGATAGGGGGTAGTTTTGGCTATAACTGCCCTGAAGTTGTTGGAGATAAGTCCTATGATTGGATTTCTTTTTCCCTTATACCGCCCTCCCTTCCGTCATCTGTTGACCGCACACCCCTTGGTATTGGGCCATGGTCTCTCCGGTGTAATACCATCAACCTTATACGAAGTCCCACTTTGGAGACCACTGTTCTCAGTGGTTTTTTTTGGGGGGGCATGCCAAAGAGGTGAAGAGCACTGTTTGGATGACTATGCAGCCATCGGCCTACAGCTCAATGGCTAATCCTACTGACTGAAAAAGAAGAAAACCAGTCTGGATCAGTGAATTCCACAGGTAATCTCCAAACTTTATTTTAGTCAACAATTTCATCCTTCACTAACCTCTATAGCCCTCACCAAAGTGTTAAGCTGCCCAGTTGAATTGACCAGATCTGTTTTCAACCAATGCTTTGTTGTTTTAACTAGTTAGAAATATTGTTGCTCTGGCTTCCACAGCACATTTCTGTTTTTGTTAACATGCTATCCAACCATCCACCAGGAAACCAGGGACTACCCAGTGATCTTGCCATTGAACTTACTGATGTATTCATGCAAACCTCTTGTCCCTCTCTACCTCTTGCTCTATTTCTGGAAAGAGTAATCAAATCAATATTATTATTACTGGAAGGGTGTGACAATTGACTACCTTATTGCTATGCTCATAAAATTCCCCAGACCAAAACTCCCTTCTCCAACCACCAATTCCTTATGTTTTATATATTTCCCTTTAAACTATAAGCTCCTTGAGGGCAGGAATTATCTCACTTTTATATGGATATCCTCCATGCTTAGCATAGTTCCTAGCACTAAGCAGCTGGTGGTACAGTGGATAGAACAGTGGAAATGAAGTAGTCAGAAAGACCTGAGTTCAATGGCATTCACTATTGGTGTGACCCTGAGCAAGTCACTTAACCTGTGTTTACCACAATTTCCCCAAGTATAAAATGGAGATAATAATAACACCTACCTCTCAAGGTTGCTGTGAGGATCAAATGAAATAATATTTGTAGAAAGCATTTAGTACAGTGCCTAGCATATATAGCAGGCACTATATATGTTTATTCCCTTCCCTTTTCCTTTCCTGACTTTAATGCTTATTTATTCATTCAAGTGCTATTTGTGTCTCCCCACCCTGCCCAAGCCAGGCTGATTCCAACACTTAGGCAGTTTATCCATAAGGAAAGTTAAATGAACTTTACCTGGATCCTTAGTCCTTTAACTGACTTTGAAGACCTGGTATGTATAGCTCATCTAAGGGTTGTGTGAACTACTTCATCATATTTACTTGATCTAAGTACAAAGGGCTCTTTACCTGATTGGTCCATTTTGCTAGTAGTGTTTTGTATTTATGAATTTTTTTCTCAATCTCTCAGGTAGTTACTTTTTTTTTCCTTTGGGAACTAATATTACAGTCTTTTTATAAATCCTCTTGGGTAATAAATTCTTCAGGCAGAAAACTTCCAGCAGGTGGGTATGATGGACAAAAATTCATGAAAGTGACTTTAAAGATTACTCCTGGCTCCCTGGTACCAAATATAATCTAGAATGAGGTACTCAGTTGGTTATTTTGCCACCTCTCTTATTTAGCTTCGTATAGACACAAAAGCCAACAGCTGGTTGAGGACCCTTCCCTAAAGGGGAATGTTTATTCCCTCTTCTGTTGTTAGATATTGGTTGGTTGGATCACATACATAAAAAAAAAAAAACAGGCAAATTCCCATGACCCAAGGCCACTCCCATCTTCCAGATGGAATAGTAAATATAAAGTAGCCTGGAGGAATGGACTATTTTCTCTGGGGTAGTTCCTTCCTGCCAAGGGCATAAACATACACAATTCACCAGTCCATTGGAGTTTAATCAGCCTTTGCCTATGTACCTTTCAAAAGAGAGGAGAATGCTGTGTGTTATTTAGCATTTCATTGACAGCAGATCCCCTTAAGTCTGACCCAGGAGTTTCTTCAGATGTGATTTCCCAGAATCAGAACTTGTTCTTTCAAGAAAAAAAAAAGAAAAGAAAAAGAAAGGGGAAAATAATAAAAAAAATCATACAAAGTATACAATCTGGAACGTGGTGTTTTATTTTGTATTGAGTTATAACCTCAGAGAGGTTCAAAGCCTTTAAACCCAATAGCTGTTTTGTTTGGTGTTTTCCATGTAGGAAATAACCTAAAACACACACTTTAAATGGTTCTTTTTTTCCAAATCCCAAATTCAAACAAACCCCACACAAATGTCTTCGGGGCAAGACAAAGTCAAAGCAAATACAATTCTTATTGCATTGCCTAAGCAGTGAAGCACACAACTCCCTTGAAAACAGTGGGCAAACTGACTAAACTGATCCGTTTCAAATATTTTCTTCTTGTGGTACTAAGGCCATGCTATGCGTTTCTACTGAATGCCTATCACTGATACCCTCCAAACCCCTGGAGACAGTTCTCAAGTGGCAAAGCTACCTGGAAGAAGTTCTTGGTCCCAGAAAAACAAACACAGCTCTGGCTTATTTGAGAAATAAAGCTTTCTGAGAGAAGTGACATGACAATAGTGTTTCAAAGGCCTTGACAGCTCACCTTCAGAAAATAATGTAGGGAGTTAGAATTGGGAGGCTTCTCTCTCTTTCTTGGGTTGATGGACTTGTACTTATGATTTAGGGAAGTTGCCCTTATTTTCTATACCATTCATTTGGATATTACAGACTGCTTTGTACTATTGCTGTCTTTTTAATGTCCAAATCTAGCAATTTTTTCCATTGGTCCAGTTAAAAATCAATCAACAAACATTAATATCTTATTTGCAAGACACAGATTTCAAAAGAAGCTCAGACTAAGAATAACTAACGATAGTCTCTAAAATGATATACCTGCCTGAATAGACAACTTTATTTTCATTAGCATTCATATATAGCAAGGTGATGTGCCAAATGGCAGCAGGGGACTCAAGGGCAGACTTTGTCTTTCAATATTTTACATAATGGAATTTAGTCTAATATTTTATATCTTTTTTTGTGGCTGTCTCTATTCCGTCCCCCTCCCTCACTCCAATGTTATTAGGTTTAAGCCTAGGAAAATTTAGCTAATTCCTTTGGAGCATTCTCCTTGATTTGTACCAGCTCTATTATTCCATCTTAATGTGTAGTTTATTACAATGGCTTGATTCTCTTATGGAAGTATAAACAACAGAGCATGTCAGGTGAAATGGATCATACTCTGCCTAAAGTTAATGGAAGAATAAATGCTTGAGGTGTTTTCAAGTATAAAATCATAATAAAGAAAATAAATAACTCTAGGAAAAAAGCAATGTTTTGGTCATTAAAAAAATCTATCACCTTTGTTTTGTCCTTAACAGATGATTGTAAAAAGGGCTGAAAGAGACCTTGAGAAGTTATTGGTCTCTTTTACCACATTTAGCCAGGGCCTCAAGTCATCTTTCAATTATATAGAGGAAGAAGCTGCTGACTTCTTATTGCAATGCAAGGCAATATAATGGAGAGAGCGTTAGACTTGGAGGCAGGAAGACAGGAGTTCAAATGCCACTTCAGGTACTTACTAACTATGTGATCATGGGCAAATCACTTTTACCTCTTTCAGAGGTTGTGGCAAATATCTCTGATAAGGGGCAGATATGTTGGTTCTGACAACCACTTTCCCAATCCACCTTCTGATCAGTTTTCCTCCCTGTCTTCTCTTACCATCTTCCCTTCCTACTTCCCTGTAGAGTAAGATAGATTTCTATACCCAACAGTGTGTGTTATTCTCTCTTTGAGCCAATTCCAATGAGAATAAGGTTTAAGTAATACCACCCCCCCATCTTTCCCTCCACTGTAATTTGTCTTTTGCACTTCTTCATGCAAGATATTTTATCCCATTCCACCTCTTCCTTCCTTCCTTCTTCTCATAATGCAATCCTCTTTCACACTCCTTAATTTTTTTTGGTATCATTCCATCAAAGTCAACTTCTACCTGTGCTCCTATGTATGCTCTAACTGACCTAGTAGTGATAAAGTTCTTAAGAGTTACAAGTTTCATCTTCCCTGTATAGGGATGTAAACAGTTTAATTGAATCTCTTGTTTTCTCTTTCTTGTTTACCTTTTTTTAAGCTTCTCTTGAGTCTTGTATTTGAAAATCAGATTTTCTGTTCAGCTCTGGCCTTTTCATCCAGAATACTTGAAAATCCTCTATTTCATTGAAGATCCATTTTTTTTCCCTGAAGGATTAACCCTGTTTAGCTGAGTAGGTTATTCTTGGTTATAATCCTAGCTCCTTTGCCTTCAGGGATGTCATATTCCAAGATGTCCTATCCTTTAATGCAGAAGCTGCTTAAATCCTGTGTAACCCTGACTAGGGCTCCATGATATTTGAATTATTTCTTTCTGGCTCCTTGTCCTAGGAGCTCTGGAATTTGGCTATAATCTTGGAGGCCAGCACTCTATTCACTGCACCACCTATTTGCCCCAACAGGAAGTTTTCAAAAGAAGAAACAAAAGCTACAAACAACCATAGGAAAGAATTTTCCAAATAAGTAAGAAGAGAAATGCATATTAAAATAATTCTCCAATTTCATTTAACTTCTATTAGGCAGAAGTAGGAAAAGGAAGATGACATACATTGGAATGGTGTTGGACGACAGGCATCTCAGTACACAGTTAGTAGAACTTTAAATTAGCCCAATAATTCTGAAAAAAACAATTTTGAATTATACTAGAAACTTTATTAAACTACACATATCCTTTGATCCATCAATATTACTACTTTGCATATACTCTTAGGAGGAAAAAAATGCAAAAGGCCCTAGCTATGCAAAGTATCCATAGCATCAACAAAGTACATATCCATTGTTAGGGAATGGCTAAATGGATTGATTCAGTGCCTAACACTTTCAAAGTTGTTTATCTTTAGATTATTCTTGTTATTGACTTATTGTTCTCCTTCTTCTACTCATTTTGCTTTGCATCAGTTCATATAAATCTTTCTAGGTTTCTCTGAAAACCTTCCTTTCATTATTTCTTACTGTATAATGGAATCCTATTACATTTATATACCATAACTTTTTCAGCCATTTCCCAATTAATGGGCATTTCTTCAGTTTTCAACTCTTTGTCACCTTGAAAAGATCTGCTAGAAATATTTTTGCATATATGGGTCACTTTTTTTTCTTTGATCTTAGTTGTTTAGACTTAGTAGTAGTAATATCAGTGCTCAAAGGGTTTAATAGCTTTGTGGGCATAGTTCCAAATTACTTTCTAGAATGGTAAATAGTGAATTAATGTATGTATTTTCCCATGGCCCCTCCAGCATTTGTCATTTGCCTCTTTGTCAACTTTGTCTATCTGAAGGGTATGAGGTGATATACATCAGAGTTGTTTTAATTTGCATGTCTCTAGTTATTAGTCATTTGGAACATTTTTATCTGACTATTAATACCTTGGATTTCTTCCTCTGAAAGCTGCCTATTAATATCCTATGACCATTTCTCAATTTAGGAATGGATCTTATTCTTATAAATTTAACTTGATTTATTATATATCTTGAAAATGAGACTTTTACCAGTGAAACTTGATGCAAAGATATGTTTAAATCTCTCATTTCTCTTCTAATTTTAATTACATTAGTTTGTGCAAAAAAGAAAAAAAACCTTTAATTTTATATAATCAAAATTGTCCATTGTAGGAGTTAATCCTGTGAACTTCTGTAGTACAGTATCTCTGGTCATCAATGCTCCTTTAATTTGTTTATGATGTCTCCCTCAATGTCTAAATCATGTACCCATTTGAAGCTTGTTTTGGCATATGTTGTGAGATGTTGGTTATACTTAGTTTCTTTAGGATTAAAGATTTTGTACAGCCCATGAGCCAAGAATGGGTTTTGCATTTTAAATAGTTAAAAAATATCAAAAGAAAAACATTTTGTGACCCAAAATAATATGTGAGGCAGATGAGAATTATGTTCAAGTGTTACTTGCTCCTCCCCCATTCTCTCCTCTTTGTTTTGTGGCTATATTTGCACACTCCATTTGTGTGAACTAATTTTCCCCATTCTTACTCTCCCTTTCCCCTCTACCCAGTGTATTCCTTTCCCCTACCATCTTCATTCTTCTTTTAAGAACATCAAAGCATCACAAAATCTCTACTAGACCCTCTAAACGTTCTCTGTGATCCCTGATGGTGATAGAATTCTGGGAGGAAATATTTATCACCTCCTCATATAAAAATGTAAGCAGTTTAACTTTGTTTATTCACTTACAATTGTTTACTCATGTTTACCTTTTAATGTACCCTTGACTCCTCTGTATGGCAAATTTTCTACTGAGTTATGGTCTTTTCATTGGGAATCCTTGGAAATTTTCCATTTCATTAAAGATCCTTCCCCCCCTTGTATGATTAGACTAAGTTTTGCTGGGTAAATTATTCTTGTATATAAACTTAGATCTTTTTACCTTCCGGAATATCATGTTCTAAGCACTTCACTCTTTTATAGTGGTACCTGCTACATGTCTGTGACCTGACTGTAGCCCTTTGGAACTTGAATTCTTTCTTTCTGGCTGCTTGCAGTATTTCTTCCTTGACATGAGACCTCTGGATTTAGTCTATTACATTCCTGAGAGTTTTAATTTTGAGATTCCTTTCAGATGACTAGTAGATTCTTGCAATTTCTACTTCATCCTCTGGTTCTAAAATGTCTGGGAAGTTTTCTTTCATGATTTCTGGAAATCACATGTTTAGGCTCTTTTTTTTTGGTGGTAGTTTTCAGGTAGTCCAGTATTCTTAAATGATCTCTCCTCAATTTATTTTCCAACTCAATTGTTTTTGCTATGAGACAGCTGATGGCACAGTGGATGGAGCACAGGACCTGTGGTCAGGAAGATCTAAGTTCAGATCTGGCCTGAGACAATTGCTAGCTGTGTGACCTTGGGTACTCCACTTAACTTTTGATAATCTCAGTTTCCTCAACTTTAAAATATAGAAAATAACACCTTCTTCTCAGGGTTGTTGTGAATATCAAATGAGATAACATCTGTAAGTGCTTAGCATAGTGTCTGGCATATATCAACTAGATACATGCTTATTTCTCTCCCCTCTCCTCATGAGATATTTCACATTTCCTTTTCCCCCCAATATTTTGACTGTTTTAATATTTCTTGATTCCTCATGGAGTCATTAGCTTCTATTTGGTCAATTGAGGGCCCCTCCTCACTCCCACAGGCAGCTAGTTGGCATAGTGGATAGAGTTTCAGGCTTGGACTTAGGAAGACTTGAGTTTAAGTCCAGCCTCAGATACTTGCTAGCTGTGTGACCCTGGGACCCTGTTTGCCTCAGGTCCTCATCTATAAAATGAGCTGAAGAAGGACATGTCAAACCACTCCAATATCTTTGCCAAGAAAACCACAAATGGGGTCATGAAGAGTTGGGCATGACTGAAATGACCAAACTACAAAAACAATCAAGTTACTGGAAACAAAATGGAGATTATCACCCTATCAATGCATGGGAATTATTTTATTCTGCTGTAAGAAATTACTAATATGAAGGATTCAGGGGGGAAAACCTCATTATCCATTTCTTATGTGTACCTATACTTCCTCTAATGCTTTGAGGTAAGGGACTTTTGCATCTTTGTATCTCACATATCCCTGAGTGCCTTGCACTTAGGTTCTTAGTAAACATATGTTCATTGACTGATAAGTAAAAACAATATTCTTCAGGTCTTTGAAATATGTGCAATCCGCTTTTACTGTGCTCTTTCTTTCTATTAGTCTCTCCCTTTCCATCATTTTTTCCTGGTTGCTTTGAACTGCATTCTATATACAAAAGACATTAAATAAATGGTAGTAAACTGGCTGACTACCCTTAGATATCACAGATTTAAAAGAAAATAGCATGTTAAATAGAGCATTTCTTGAGGTTATGAGAAAATTAGCTTTAATATCCAGATTATTAAGCTATGTATACCTCTGGCATCTTTGTGATGGCAAAACAATCACCTGACAAACTCAAACACCTGAAGGAGTGGGTACAAAACCCAAACCTGTCAAAATGAATTGGGCAATGCATTCCTAAACCCCAAGTCAACTCAATCTAAAATCTTTTTTGTCAAAACCAGGTTGTAAGCCTGTTAACATTTAAAATCCACTTCATTGAACAATGAATGTAAGCAATCTTTAAGCAAAGGGGAGGAATTGGCAATTTTGTCATTCATTAATTCACATATTCATTCTGCACTCATTTATTAAGCACCTACTAAGTGCTTGGTGAAAGCAATACAAAGACAAAAATGATGCCTTCTCTCTAATCCTTCAATATAAAGGAAAGATCAATCTATGTTGATCCATCAGATCTGAGTTAAAAGTCCTTGCTCTGATATACTACCTTGGGCAAGTTTCTCAACCATTCTGGGCCTCAGTTTCCTCCTGTGTAAAATGAAAGGGTCAAATGAGGTGACCTCTGATTTCCCTTCTAGCTCTAGATCTATGGTATAGACATATTGGCCTATCTGCTGTCTCCCCACCTCTTCCCTCTGACATGCCATCTCCCGTGCCCATGTCTTTGTCAGTCAATCAACAAGTATTTATAAAACACTTACTATATGCTAGGAAGGACCCATGCTGGGAACTTGGGATACATTACCAAGAATGTTCTTCATCTTTGTTTCCCTGACTCACTTCAGGACTCTACTCAAATCTTGCCTTCTACAATCTGCCTTTCCTGGTCTCTCCAGGATGCTAGTCACTTCTCCTTAGAGACCGCCTTCCATTTATCCTGTATATTTCTTCTATATACCCAGTTATATACAGGTGAACTTAGAATGTAACCCCCATCAGAATATAAGCTCCTTGAGGCAGGAGTCTTGCCCCTCCCTACCCTCTTTCTTTGTATCCCTAGGGCTTAGCACAGTGACTGGCACTTAGTAAGCACTTAATAAATCCCTGTGATTGGTTGATACAGTGATCCTCTCAAAGAGCTTTCATTCTTCTGGGGGTTATAAGATACCCCCATATAAGGGAGCAGGGCAAGGAAAGCTCCAGAGAAGGTGCTCTAGGATTTTTAGAAGAGCATGAGAACACTTTCAGCTTCATATTGGGAGGTGGGTAAGGAGAGGATGGGGCTTATGGCTCAGTCACAAGTTTTCTAAGCTACTTTGAATGTTCTCCATTAATGTCATTTTGTCCCTTCAGTGAGAGAAAGCCAAAGATCAGTCACAATTACACAGCCTGGAATGCGTAACTCTAAGATCCCTCTTTAGGAGGCTTCCCCAGTCACAGGCTGTTGGGGGACCAGTTTCCTCTGGAGAACTGTGTGAAAAGGTCAATCAAAAGGGCAGATTTAAAAAGCTCCTGGCACTTTGTTACCACATTAGGAGGAAATCATTAGTGCTTCACCTTTTATATTAATGAAGTCTATAAAACCAATTAATTCTTAAATGTAGCTGCCCTAGTTCAGGAAAGCCCATTCCTTACTTCTTTCTCACTAAAAGAGAGTTCGGTCTCAACTGTATTTTGCTTCAGGTGGTCAAATATTTTCACCTCACATCTATCTTACGTTCTGAAATAAGATATATAGGCAATGGGGCGTAGAAATCTATCTTGCCCTACAAGAAAGGAAGGGAAAAGGGGATGGGGGGGGGCGGAGTGGGGTGACAGAAGGGAGGGCTGACTGGGGAATGGGGCAATGAGAATATATGCCATCTTGGAGTGGGGGGGAGGGTAGAAGTGGGGAGAAAATTTGTAATTCAAACTTGTGGAAATCAATGCTGAAAACTAAATATATTAAATAAATAATAATTTTTAAAAATCAAGAAAAAATTTTTAAAAAATGTTTTTAAAAGTCGCTCAAGATGTGAATTATCCCTTAGAAAAGCATGGGGCAGAACCAGGACTGAAACTTTTTTTTGGCAAGTATCATTTTTACTTATTATCAGCTCTCAGGTCAGGCTAAAGGATGCTTTTGGTCAGAGATGTTTAGTGTCTGAGCCCAACTCTGTGAATAGTCAGGTCAGGCCTGCTTTGATCCAACAGTGGTCATTCTTCCCTGAGAGAAGACCTCAAGCCATGAATCAGATCCTCTCTGAAAGGGGATTCCCCCACCTTTGAGGAATCAGGAGGTTTAATCTCCATGCTTCTGGCTATAGAATCAACCTTGGGAATGAAGTTTCTCTTTTTGGATTGATTTTGGGAGGTTTAAAGCCCCAACCCCCCAAAAATTCATTTAGACAGAAATAGATCTGTTTCATCTTAACTCTTTGGATTGTTAGTATGTGTCTCATGTTTCCTCAAAGATCAATAAGGAGACAAAAGGAATAACTAAATAGCTTTGAGTTTTTGGAGCTCATGTATCATACCCTTAATTCCACCATTAGAGATTAGACCTTTTATATATAGAGTTTTTCAGTCTTTTATTAAAATGTAAACACCCCTGGAAGATTTTCTATTCTAAGTCCTTGTAAATGCATCACATCAGTGCAAAAAAGCTATGCATTTGATTTAATGATTTAGGAAGAATGTGTTGTGTGGAAGGCACAGTAGTAGGTGCTGGTGATACAAAGATAAAAATGAAAGGTCTCCCTGTCCTCAGGGTTACATTGTACTAGGGATTATTGTATGCACAAAAGTAGATAAATGTAAAATATATATTGAGCAATTTCAAGTAGAAGAAAATGTTTCAGGTGCTTTTGATTTGTTGTTGTTTGTCCTTCATTTTTGAAGAGTACCAATGATATCATGGATGATATCTTGACTTTGCATGAATTGGATTTAAGTGAGGTAGAGTTGTACAAAGTCATCAGCCTCACTCTATCTTCCAGAGTCATCAAATTTCAGTGGCAGGACAAAAGTCAAGATGACTGGAAATGGCCCAGGATGCAACGGATAACCTTGGCATGATTAGATGTTATGATGAGAATAACAAAATGGTTAATGAGGAAAGAGGAATGGGAACAGTTGGAATTGTAGGAGATTGTGGTCAAATATAGGAATTTCCACATTCTGGATAAGGTGGTCAAGCACCTATGGATGATATCACCTGATAGCCTCATGTATGGTGAGGTGAAATGAATTGAAGACTCTGTGGCAGTGGGACTTCAAGATGAAGACCTCGGCTGGCAAATAGTAAGTGATAGGAGCAAGAGTAAAACTAGTTTTCTGACGGAAAGGTCAAGACTTGTTCACCCGCATTGTGTTGGCTATTTCATCCACCACAGCAATAGAAATGGAGATAAAGAGATATTTCACATTGACTGACTTTGTTGCCTATTCCAGACTACAGAGTTTGCACTTATGCACAATAAAATCTAGGGAAAAGATTGCAATGATAGTTATTCAAATGTTTCAGTTTTAAAAAAAGTGATGATTAAGGGGAAACCTCCATCAGATGAGTTAATATATGTAAAGTGCTTTGCAAAGTTTAAAACCATATATAAATATGAAATATTATTACTTAGATATACTTTGTTAAATAAATTAAATTTTGTATACATATTTATATGCAATAATGAAGTGGCTCATTCCAAGCCTCTACTCAAATCCCACCTTCCATAGCCTGCCTTTCCTGGTCTCCCTAGATGCTTGTGCCTTCTCCTTAGAGTCCACCATCTATTTACTTGTATGTTGTTGTTGTTTGTAGTTCAGTCATGTCTGACTCTTTGTGATCCCATTTAGAGGTTTCCTGGCAATAATATCGGAGTGACTTGTCATTTCCTCCTCCAGATCATTTTACAGATGAGGAACTGAGACAAACAGGAATAAGTAACTTGCTCAGGGTTACATAGCTAGCAAATATCTACGACCAGATTTAAACTCAGGTAGATGAGTCTTCCTGATTCCAAGCCCAGTCCTCTATCCAGTGTACCACCTAGCAGCCTTACTCTGTATATGTCTAATATATACCTAGTTATATACATGTTGACTTAGAATGTAACCCCCCATCAGAACCTAAGCTCCTTGAGGGTAGGAAGAGAGACTCTCTCCTTATTGGTCCAGATCAATGCCCCTGTGCCTTTTTTTTGAGGGGCAGAGTGAAGTATGTGAGAGCAAAAGACTGGAGAGTTCTTGAGACTTTTTCGCTGCTTTGAATCTTCAGATCTCTTTGGGTAGTTCTGGCTTCCAGCTTTCAGAGAGAACCCACTTCAGGTTGCTGAAGGAAAAGACTCCAGGAAGAAGTCAACATGAGAACATCTGGTGAACTCCATTATGTCTCTCTCCCCAGCTTGCTGCGCTAGAAACTTTGGGGAAGTTTTCCCTGGGTGAGATCAGAGACTCTCTCTTAGATAAGTTGAGTTACCTCCCTCCCAGTGGGAAAGCTCCTTCACTTTGAATGTCTGCTGTCTATCTCTATGTGTATTTTCTCTGATTTTCTCTTTTTGCTGTGGATTTGGATAAAGGGGTTTCTCACTTAATTACTATGTGTGTTCCATTGTGGAGTTAGTATTTGGTGGTGGCGGGGAACCAATCCTTGACTATAAAGCTTGGAGTCCTGTTTCCCCCATTATTGAAACAATTAGCAGGTAACTTGAACCTGAAAACCACATCCCCTACACTAATAATATTCAAGAGATCAGACAGGTAAAATTCTAGCCTGGTACACCCTCTCTCTGAGGAGAGCAGAGTAGCTGAACTTTTGGCTCCAACCTCCTGCTTCCACTCGTGACAGGAATTAAAGTCTTCCTCAGAGAAGAGGCTAGAGACGTCTGGTCTGCCTTCTTTTGAGCCACAGAATGATATTCCTATGCTACGTGTTGGGGATAGGCAGCCCTTGCTGTGTACACACACACACACACACACATGATACAAATAAAATAATTCTAAAGTGAATAAATTTTAGAATAGGGAAAATGTATTTTCACAGGATTAGAGAATTTTTTAAAGCACCTGTGGGTGTCTCTCATGCAAGATGCTTAGAAAAGCTACTATAGGCTCAAAGTAGCCTGTGGCTCCAAAGTCACTCAAAACCATAGCTCATGAGCTCCACTGATAATGCTAACTTTTACTAGCCAGCCAGAGGACACAATTCGTTCAAAGCAAATACATATAATGAAGTAGTATACTAAGGAAAGGAGCAGTAGAACAGTCTGGGAAATCAAGGTTTTCTTCAGTCCTTCAAGATCCTCGGGGTCTTACTCTGCAAGTTAATACATGAGGGAAGGCAATGATGCCAAACCAACAAACAAGGCTAGCCAGAGCAACTACAAAGTATAACGACTAATTTCCTCTAATGCTTTACTCCAGGCCCTCCCTGTCTCTCTCATGCAGTGTAGCTGGCAACAAACCTAATAATGATATCCTAATTTTATACATCCTTTAAGGATTGCTAAGTGCTTTGCAAATATCTTCTTATTTTATCCTCACAACAACCCTGGAAAGGAAATGGTATTTTTATCCTCATTTTACAAATGGGGAAGTTGAGGAACCAAGAGGTTGGGAGACTTGTCCCAGAGTCATATAGCTTGGGTCTGAGACAGGATTTGCATCCCCCAGCTCTTCCTGACTCCAAAGTCAGTGTTCTATCCACTAACTCATCTACATACCAGGTTTTGAGCTGCCTTACATATTCATTGCCTTGAATGATATATGTGTATGCTGGTTCAGGGTGTGCGTGTGTATATGCGTACTGCTTTTTATGAATGTGCTGTGTTTTCACATGACCTGTCTGCAGATAAATTCCGAGGATAGCATTTGAAGTGAGGATATTTTGTGTAAGGGCAGCTAGGTGGCTCAGTGGATAGAGCACTGGGCTTGGAATCAGGAAGGCTCATCTTCCTGAGTTCAAATTTGGCCTTGGACACATACTAGCTGTGTGACCCTGGGCAAGTCCCTTAAGCTTGTTTGTATCAGTTCCTCATTTGTAAAATGAGCTGGAGAAGAAAATGGCAAACCACTCATGTGCCAAGCATTGAGGTCACAAAGACTTGGATATGACTGAAACAACTCAACAACAAAAATGTTCCAACTGAAAGACACTACTACTAGAGACAGAGAAAGGGTAACAGCAGCAGCAGTGCTTGGATACAACATCTATAGGAGGCCTAAAGTACTTTTGCACATTAAAAGAGGAGATGCATGAATAAACTGCTCAAAACTTTTCTTGATTTGCTAAGACAGAAGTCAAGTGGGCAGCAAGATGCTACTGCAAATTAAATATATTTAGTATTTCAGGGTGAATCACTTTTCACCAAACCAGAGGGGGAGAGGTCAGAGAGCAGTCAATGCTGCCTCCTGTCCTTCAGATGAGGAAAACAACCTTAATTAGATAAGGAATAGCTCTAGATTAAAGTCCATCCCTCCAAGGATACCCTGGGAAAAACGACTGGGCAGAGAAGAAAGCAGAGGACAGGGTATTTGGGAACTTTCCACATGGCTGATTGGCAGAACCCGAAATTGTAAGATATTATTTTATATGTTCTGTGAGAATATCAAATCATCTGTTATAAAAGAAGCAGTAAGTAGGTAACAATCCCATAGAGTAGATGTGATTGTTTTTAACATGGTGCTCTGAAGGATTATTTTAAAATTATTTTTATTGGGTTATTTCTCATAAAGTTTTCTGTTAATAAAGAGCTCAGTCTGATCAAGAGCTCTGTGTCTTCTGAATTTTTCCATAAGTGCCCTCCTTCTGGAGGGAAGCAAAGACTGCTACACAAACAAGTCCTCATTTTACAGGTGTGGAAATTGAGGCCCAGAGAGGATAAGTGATTTTCCCAAAGTCACACAGGAAGTTGCAAAGCTAAGATTCAAATGCTGGGGTGGCTTGGCTTCCTAGAGCACATTTTGACTTGCATCTCTCTCTCTCTCTCTCTCTCTCTCTCTCTCTCTCTCTCTCACTCACTCTCACACACACACACACACACACACACACACACACACACACACAGCAAGGACCTTGTGTTGTTCTCTCGTTACTTTGTGGGTATAAGTCTTCTACCAAATGGTAGTGGTATCAACTGTTACTCCCAATGTGGATCATCTATTTTATTTCTTTTGTATCCCCTATAGCATCTAGCAAAACCCTGGGCAAATAGTAATTAATGAGCGCTGCTCAATTTAAACACATGTAGGATTATAAAAACCATGCATAACCCTTTATAGCCAGTCCTGATAGCAACCTTTACATGTAGTAAAGAACTTGTGGTAGAAGGCTACCCATCAATTAGATTCAATTCAATACCCATATATCAGAAGCTTACTCTATACCATGAGCTGCACTAACCATACTCTAGACACCACAATAGACAAAGGGGATATGGAGAGGAATGCTGGCCCCTCCAGTGTCAAAGAACTTGCTCTTTCCTCCTCAGCAAAATGCATCTGCATAAATAATGGCAGATAGCCTTTAGCACATAGGGATGGCTAGCAAACTTCTAGAGAAGGAAGTGTGAGCATGATTATTATCTTCTGGTATATCTGGTGCTCTTACTTGGAAGAGGGATTAGAGTTGTTTTTCTTGGACCTAGAAGGCAGAACTAGGAGCCACAGATGAAAGTTATAAGGAGGTGTGGGAAGAAAATGGGAACCACACTCATTTCACTATATCTGGATGGACTTATTATATAAAAATTTCCAGCAACCTGGTGGCCTAATATTAAAACCCCAATCAACTCCTATGCAAGAATGGTCTCCTTCCCTAAGATGCTCTGAGAGCAAAGCAGAATTGCAGTAGCACAAAGGAAACATTAGATGTGCAAATCTAGAGACATTCTCCATCCCAAATGTTCAAACAGACTATTTGTGCCTAACCTGGTAGAGCTTTCTGAGCTTATATTGGACTGATCAGCCACAGTCAAACACACTGTACCTTGATCCCAACATGACGTCATTGGCTCTCTTGGAGAACAAAATACAAACGATAACAACAACCACAACGACAATAACTACTTGCTGTCCTTGGATAAGAGACTCTGTGATTTTGCCTAAAAGGACTGCTTCTGCAGTTATAAAAGTGTTTATTTTCTTCCCCTTGTCTTCTGCCCTTGATAATATTTTCTTATTCCAATAATAAATCCTATCAGTTGCTTTCTAAATACTCCACTTTTCTTCTTCTATTGATCCGTGTCTTTCTCTACCCCTTCCTCTCCTGTGAAATGCTTTACTTTTCTATAATAAATTGCCCCAGTATGTTGCTTATTGGCTGTGTGCTCTGAGCAGGTCTGAAGGTTCATAAAAACTGAATTTATACCCCAGGAATCTGGATTTGCATTAGCCAGAGTAGTTTCCTTAGCGTGCCAATCTCTTTACTTTCAGTCTGGCCTCCTGGCCAACCCACAGTCATTGGACTCTTGCTGACAGCTATGCCTCTCTCAGGAGGTTGAGAGAGTTCCCCAACAGAGACAACTTTAGGATTGATGTAAGGGGGAAAACTGCCTAACAACTAGAGCTATTAAAAAGTAAAATGAGAATTAGTGGTTGGCAAATGATGGCAATCATGATTTGGACAGGGTGATAGAGGTGCGTGGATACAGGAGGAGAGACTGCTGAGTTGGCAATGGCATTGGGAGGGTCAGAAAGTGGCACTGACAAGTAGGAGGGAGTATGCCTCTACTTTTTCCTGGTTTATTGAGGGTGGAGGGGCATGAAAGAGGGAGAAGCCAACACTGGGAGGAGTTGCAAAGGTGATCCCTTCAGGAAAATGAATGTGTTGTGAAACATCAATCAGGAAAAGCCAGTAGGTAAGACTTTCAGCAGTGAATTAGTTAAGGGTCTAAAAAGTTAAAAAATGAATGCAGAAAGCATGTTGGGAAACTTTTTCACTGTCTCAGGGACAATTTGCTTTAAAAATTAGATTTGGAAAATTCTGCTAACACATTTTGGACTTTATTATTATAATTAATTTATTTTCTACAACTCACTGACCACAATGATTTCATTTACTATTAACAAGGGCTTCATTCATTGCTGTCAATGTGCTGCTATAATCCAATGGTAATTCAATGATTGCCATTAAAATGGAATATCCATAAATTTTTTTAGTAGCTCCTTCCACTACAATAATAACCTTTTGGGACTTTCAGCTTCTTCAGCTCACCTTATCTGACACATCTTTCTGGTTCTTTAGAGATACTTGCATAATTCAAATAATAATAACGAATTGCATTTCTGAAGTCGTTATCAATTTACAAATCCCTGGCTCATAACCTCTCTTTGAAGCAAGTGGTACAAATATCATTTTACCAAGATCATAGGTATTGAAATTGATAGTTCCACAGCTACTAAATAATAATTAGCATTTCTGCATATATTTACCTACATTATCTCATTTAATCCTTCATAATAATTATATATATATATAAATAAATAGTTATAATAAATAAAATGCTTTATAATAAATAGCCCTTTAAGTGCTATGGCTAATCTATTTTATAGATGAAGAAACTGAAGATCTGAGAAAGTAAGGTTTAGGTTGGGGCAGCTAGGTGGCATGGTAGATAGAGCACTGGGCCTACAGGCATGAAGACCTGAGTCAAATGCTACCTCAGATATGCATTAGCTGTGTGACCTTGGGCGAGTCACTTAACCTTTAACTGCTTTGGTTTCCTCCACTCCAAAATTATAATAGCATCACCTCACAGGGTTGTTGTGAGGATCAAATGAGATAATATTTACCTAATAAATACTTATTCCTTTCCTTAAGGTCATATAAATACGTATATATACATATATATATGTCTACACACATATAAATACTTAATAAATACTTGTTCCCTTAAAGTCATATAAATAGAATAAATATCAGAGGCAAGATAACAGGTTCATAATCCATGTCTCCCATGACTCCTTCCACCTCAGCATACCATTTCTCTATTCTGTTAGTCACTTGGTTCTGGAGGCATTTCATCTTTTCAGTGGTCTAGAAGAGGGAGCCAAAACTGCTAAGGTCCCAAGAAGAATTGACTTAAGAATCAAAGTTATCATTCAACCTGTGGTACATTTCTAGTTCCTAGTTCCTCTAAACTCTGACTACCACCTTCTGAAGCTCTCCTTTGCTGAAACTGAGCCCTCTCTTTGACTTCAGAGAGTTGAATGCTTGTTCAGGACTGTGGGGAAGGAAATTAGAGGTCAAAGAAAAAGAAGTGGAATTTAAGTAATAATAGAACTTTCTAGAAGATTAATTTCTTGCCCCAGAGAAGAAGAACATCTTAAGCCTGAGAAATGCAACTTTCGGAGAATCATTAGTAACACCTAATTTTGTATGTATGTGTATATGTATATGTGTGTGCATGTATGTTTGTATGTATGTATTTTCCTGTGGGAAAAAGCAGTAAATCCTACAATAGCAGAGAGTAAAAAAATTAGTGGACTTTAAGTAAAAAATGGTTGGCTTCTGAATCCTACTGTTTTCAGAGGATTATCAAGAGCGAGTAATTTCACCTCTGGGAGATTAAGTTTCCTCATCTGCAGTTCGTAGTTGTTGAGTGGATTAGAGAAGATATATATATATAAAATGCTTTGCAAACCTTAAAGTTCTATGCAAATGTCAGTTGTTATTATGAAATGGCTAAAATAGAGCTGTTCGATGATGAGTGGAAAAGTAGAAGTAATACCCATTAAAGACCCTATTTTCAAATAAATAGCATTCAGACTCCTTTCTCATTTTTATCATTGCACCTGCAGCAGTAGCAATTAGTTTGGACTCTATTGTGTCTTGTGTCAGGGCTTAGAAAGCATACAAAGGACCCACATTTTCTCCAGGTACCTAAGTCAATTCCCTAAGTGTGATATGTAGATGGCCATTTTTATCCTTTAATCCTGCTGTGCCTAAAACTTTCATGGACTGAATGGGAAGGAGGTAGAGGTAGAGAGAATGCATAAAGGACCTCTAAGATATGCCTTGGTCGCAGTCCATAGTTGGTCATACTATAGTATAGAAAGCTCTTCCACCCCTTCTGTATGGATAATGAGCCTTTGTGTTGGTTAAAATAGCTTCTTGGGGAAGGAGAGGACACTAGAATAATGTCTGGACCCATGTTGTTCCACTGTAGGGTCATAGCTATGTTCTTATTGCCTGCTTGCTTTTTCTTTATGTTGGCTTCCGTTAAATTGCCTGGTGTCCCCACCCATTGTTTATACACACATATACTTGTTGAGGAAAAGGAAATGGAAGGAAACTTACCTGTGCCAAAATTCAGGTAAGTTTCACTAGACAGAATTTCATCCTATTGCACTCATTTTTTTTCATTCCATATTAGTATATGCTGGGGTTGAGGGTACTAACAAGGAAGCCACAACCTGACAAAGATAAACACCTATGAATACCTCCTTCGAACCACAATGCCCATATAACAGAGTTTCATGGTAAGTGCCATGGTATTGTAGCCTTCATACACCTAAGCCTCCATATTTCTCATGATGGTCTGTGATGCTGCTATAATGCTCTAGCATTCATTGTGAGAAAACTCCTTCTACCAATGGGCACTGGTTCTGCAAATGATAGTCTCAGAGAGTCCCATAAGGTCACAGAGAGCTTGAGTGACTTGCCTAGGGTTTGACTGGGTAATTCTGACTCAGAGGTACTACCACTACTCTACACTGCCCCCTTGAATATTTGGTTGCTTCCACACACCCCACCAGAATTGCAGCCATTTGCTGAGTGAAGTGAGCAGAACTAGGAGAACATTTTACACAGTAACAGCAACCCTATGCAATGACCAATTTTGATACACTTAGTGCTTCTTAGCAATACAGTGATCTAAGATAGTTCCGAAAGATTCATGATGGAAAATGCTATCCACATTTAAAGAAAGAACTATGGAGTTCTGAATGCAGATCCGAAGCATGCTATTTTCTCTTTTTTTCTTTTTCATGGTTTTTCCCTTTTGTTCTGATTTTTCTTTCACAACATGACTAATATGGAAATATGTTTAATATGATTATACATGCATAGCCTATATCAAATTGCTTGCCATCTTGCGGAGGGGAGGAAGGAAGGGAGAGAAAAAATTTGGAAATCAAAATCTTATAAAAGTGAATGTTGAAAACTATCTTTACATGTAATTGGAAAAAAAATAAAATACTATTAAGTGGAGAAAAAAATCATTTGCTTTCCTCTTTAGCTGTCCTACAGCAGTTAGAAGTTGTAGAGGGAGTCTTCCTACAACTGGAAGGATCAACTGGAGGGCCCTTCCACCCCATCCTTATAGTTCACCAGTCTTCTACTTGTTTACTAACAATGTCAATCAGTCAGTATATACCAAAAATAATAAGTGGTTATTTTGTGCCAGATGCTGTGCTTAGTGCTAGAGATACAAAGAAGGGCAAAAGACAGTCCTGCCCTCGCAGGCTCACAGTCCAATGGGGGAGACAACATGCAAATAACTTTATACAAACAAACTCTTTGTAAAATAAATCTGAACAATAAGCAGAGGATTGGCACTAGAATTTAAAAGGATTGGGAAAGACTTCCTATAGAAGTTAAGATTTGGGAACCTGAAGGAAGCCAGGGAAGTAGAGATAGAGAGGGAGGGAGAACATACTAGACTTTTTGAACGGTAGCTCCTACAAAGAAAAAAAAATCATCTGCCTTCTTTTGGAGGAATGATGTAAGATAATGTTTGCTCCTGAAACAGTAGGAAGGGTTAATGTACCAGTCTAGAAGTCCTACTGAATATAAATGAATTCTTCACTTAATGTCTATTGTCATTCTCTAGAGTTTTGAGTGTTCTGCTGGGTTCTTAAGATCTGAGTTGGGGGAAAAGGAAGGAATTTGTATTCTGCTTCCTTCTTCAAATGAAGGAATAACTACTTCACTTCTAAATAATCACCCTCTCACCACAACAAACAAACCCATGGAAAGATATTAAAAAGAGACTGAATCAGATTGATTCTGGGTACACTATTGATTGTAGAAATGCAAATTAAAACAATTCTGAGGTACTACCTGGAAGAAGAGACTTAGGCAAAGGAGAAAGGGAGACTCAAAGCTATAAAGGCTACTTCCTGTATGCTTTGTATTTATTCATCTTGGTATCATGTCTATCCTTTAAGAACCCGAATAATAAGTTTCCTATCTGTCTTTGGGTACTCAGTGTTTAGCCAAGTGCATTTCACGTAGTAGGGACTTAATAAATGTTGAATTGCAAAAATAAAAATGAAGGGATAAGACCTAGTTCCCTGTAGAAATACGCATATAGTTTCCCTTTGTTATTTTGTTTCTTTCCAATGCATCTCTGAAGCATTCAGTAGTAGTAAAATCCATTAAAGTGGTGCTTTTTGTAAAGAGTAATGCAATCAGTCAACCGATATTTATTAAATGCAGGCACCTCCTTTATAATAGGAGGAAGTAAAAGGCCTGAGTCTGTCCCAGCTGGGTGCCTGGTAAACAGTGCAGGTAGGAGAGGCAGAGATATTGAGAAACCAGAGGAACTAGTGGACAAATTAAAGCTTATGGAATCCATTACAAGCTAGGTGTCATGTTCCTTTTCTTGCATTCTCTCCTTTGCCCTCTGATTGGTGGAATGAATGACTACTGGGTACCAGTTTGGTGATGTAGGCTTATAGAGGAGGCAAGAAGGGTGCTTTGAAGAGTAGACAGTTTGGGCTATGCAGCTAATGGAAAATGATTGCTTCTGTCTATGTGCTAGGCTAAGAAGAATGTCTTCTCCCAGAGATAGGTCCCTGGTCTCTCCCACATGTGTACCTCCATCTCAGTTGGTCTGAGCATGCGTCACTAATTCTTTATTTCTTGTATATTGCTTTATCGTGTACAGCATAGTACAAGTATTATTATCTGTATCAAACAAATGAAGAAGCTAGAGCTCCAAGGATTGACAACTGGCTAAGGTCATGTAATTTGTAAGATGGCAGAATTGGGACTTTCTCAAGTCCAAGTCCTGTGTGCTTTCCATTGTACTCCCACACCACAGTATTTGTTTCTATTTAAAACTTCTAATGTAATTTAAATTATTCTTCTCTATAACTTTGCAGAAAAGCCTGATTTTCAAAACTGAGTGAGAAAGAAAACTACCCTGCCCAGAAATAATGTGCTAAAAATTAGTTTTTCCCATAGCATGCTTTATAATTTGGAAGATATTGCTCCTTAGATCTCATTCCCTGCTCTAATTGAGAGGCTGTACTGCATCATCACATTGCTTTTATTTCTGGTTATTCCCATGGTAACATAGAACTATTCCAACATAGATGCGGTTTGAGCTAATCTTTTACTTAGGAAGAATACCAAGCAGCACAAAAGGTAAAGAAGAAACTCTGCTTCTGATCAAGTTTTATAAGATTCAAAAATTTTATGAGATTCAAATAAAGCACTATTTTTTTAAATGAGCAATTTCCACCCCTAGACAATTAAAGGGGTGGCAGGACAATATCAGTTTAACCAGGATGGCTGAGTTTTAAATGGTTTCAGAATCAGCTACTAAGGATTAATTAATGACAGGGAAAGATCTTGAGAAATTATGAGGTCCATTGCCTTTCCTCCCAGCAAGAGTTTCCCTAAATTATTCCTACTTTTCCTACCCTCACTTTAAAGAGACATAGAAAAACTACTAGTATATGGATTTCTGAGGGGGAGTCTTGAAAATTTAAGGATCTATACAGATTTATGTTGTCTTTGTGTCTCTGTGGTCTAGCTCAGTAGCTTGCACATAATTTAAAAGTTATTTTTATCTAACCTGTGATTTCATTTGTATAGGGAGCTCTGAGATAAGAAACTCTGCCCTGGCAACTTAGCAACTTCTCTGCAATTTACAGCCCTAGACTTGCCTGGAGCACTAATACAGCAAATGTCTGCCTAAGGTTACCCATTTGGTATGTATCTGAGGTAGGATTTGAACCCTACTCTTCCTGATGAGGACAGCTGTCTATCTACTTTACTATATTACCTATCTTGCATATAACATTCACTTATTAAATGATTGCTTGATTCGATTACACATGCTGTTCATGAGAACAAACCCAGAATCTGAAATAGTCTTAGAGAGGAATTTATAAAATCATGGGTGGGGAAAGAGAGAGGGAGGGTGGGGGGAGAGAGAGAGAGACAGAGAGAGAGAGAGAGAGAGAGAGAGAGAGAGACATGGAAGGAGAGGGAGGGACTGTGAGGAAGGGGGAGGGAGGGAGGGTGAGAGGAAGGCAGGGGGCAGAGAGAGAGAAAGGCAGAGAGACAGAGAGACACACAGAAAAAGACATAGTCAGAGATACAGAGACTGGGAGAGATAGAGAAAAAGATTTGACTCCCTTCACAAGTCTTTGTGAGGTTGCATTATATAGAGTTCAGACAAAGGTATAAGGGCATTTGTTTGATTGACCTCACATAAGAAGTAGGTAGTCTCCAAGAGAAAGGCAGTTTGAAATGTATATCAGCAGATAAGTCAATCTGTTTTGGGGAACCCAGGATACAAGCTTTGGTTGGACTCAAAACAAGACCTGAGGGAACCCAAAACCAGCACTGGGTGGGATCTAAACATTCCTTTCAACCATCTGACTTCCCTGGAGCATCTCGGAGGTCAGCTTGACTTCTACAATAAGCTTTTGGATCAGACAATTTTCTAGGCACATAAAGCTAGGTTCAAGCAATATTAATAAATGATAAATAACAATCCATACAATAAGCAAATGGAAAAATGCAAATGTTAGGAAAGATGAAATGACAAAGGTGAATGATAGATAAGCAAGGAAACTAAGAATTAGAAGGGGTCTTAACTGGTCATCTATTCCAAAGCTTTCACTAGTCCAACCCATACATAAAACATCTGCTGTACATGGTCATCCTGTCTCTTTTCAAACACTTCTAGCAACATAACACAACAAGCCATCCATTCTCCTCAAAACAGTCTATTCCATTGTTTTCCATGTCTAGTAATTAGGAAGTTTCCTATACATGGAGCCAAAATCTATCTTTCTGTAATGTCTCTCCATTGGATATAATTATAATGCCTTTCCCACATACCAGCTCTTCAAATACTTAGAGTCAGCAATTGTGCCCCCCACCCTGAATCTATTTTCTAAGCTAAACATCCCCATTTCCTTCAGTTGATCCTCATTTGGAATTATCTTTAGTCACTTCATTGTGTGTAGTGCCCTACTCTATGTGCACTCCAGCTTGTCAATGGCTTTCCTCAAATTTGGACTCAGAACTGACTCCAATATGCCAAATATAACTTGACCAAGGTAGAAATATCGCAATAAGATATATTAGTAAATTATAAAACTGTCATCATCTTCATTTGGATACAGTGCTTCTATTGATGTACCTAGGTTTACTTTAGTTCTCTTGGTCACCATACGACACTGTGGGTTTATATTGATTTTGAAATTTAATAAAATTCCCACATTTTTCTCACATGAATTGCTCTCTAGATTTATCTTCCCTACCCTATGTTTTGTGTAGTTGATTGTTTTGCATCCATGTACAGTATTTTACACTTATACCAGGCCTGCAAAACCTGGGGCCCCTGTGGGCTGCTTACGGCTCACGGGCTTGCCAAAGGACTTTGGGCAGCCTGTGAAAAATGTTGAGGATGTTTTCCTATATTTTTTGTGGACTGACTGAAGTCCTTTGGCAGGCTGCAGGTTGTGCAGGCCTGATATAAGATTTAATCTTCTTAACAAGTCTATTATTCTTCCATGTTGAAATTCAGCTACTGAGCATTTGATTCTCCCAGATTGGTATCAATTGAAGATTTGGCATCTATATTTTCATCAATATCACTGGTAAAACCTTTGAACAGAGCAAATCTGAAGACTGAACCCTAGAGATCTACTTATAAGTTGGTGGTGGTACTTTGATCAATACTATTTGGGCCCTCTTTGGTGTTTTTCATTCAAGAACCAGAAAGGTATTTGCTCTTTACAAATTTGGCTAGATGCTATTACTCAAAGCTGCCTCTGTGTCCATTTGGGACTCCTGGATTCTAAAAAACTGGGCAGGTCTTTGGGAAATTCAGAGTGAAGCAGACCTGTGTGACGACATTAATATCTACCAGAGTTCCCTGCTCTCATGTATAGGTTAGAATTAGTTCTTTCCCTAAAATGAAAGGAAGCTGTCTCCAAGAACTGAATTCAGGCTAAGACTCAAGTGTGTTCCTCAGCTAACAGAGCTAGCTTCCTGCTGTCTGTAGGCTGTGTTGGTGGCTTCCTGATTGCCTAAGTGCATACAAAGAGAATTGGTGGATGTGCCAAGGCCTGCAGTCACCATAACCTACCCTGCTGATCCCCTCCCTATGGAGCCTGAGTGAGGTTATGTCTATCTGAGTTAAGTGCTGTATCCTGGTCGAATAGCCTTTCTACGTTATGACCAAGCAAACCTCCTTATGTTAACTGTTGAATGACCCGCCAGTATCTCAACTCATTTCAATATTACGTTTAAACTGCCAGAGGAGTGACCTGACTCAGGACTAGTCCACCGCCTGAGATTGAGGCTTGCCCTAACACTTGCTTTGGACATAGGTAAATCATCTAAGCTCTCTGAACTGCTTACTCTATAACTGGGAACAATAACACTTGTCATATCTATGTCATAAGATTTTTTTTTTGAAATGAAAACATTTTGTAACCTGCAAAGCACTTTCTAAATCTGAGCCGGTATTGGAAGAATTGTAAGTAAACTGCTTTTAGGATTGAGACTTAGTGCCTTTCACATATAATGAGGCAGATTTGGCTATCAACCTTATTTTAATGTTTACAAATGCTGTCAAGAGTAAATATAGAGTTATTATTAATAATACGTTATATAATGGTGTTTTTCATTGAAGAACCAGAAAGGTATTTGGTATTCACAGATTTTGCCACAAATACAACTAATTTTCTGTTTCAGAGATGAAAACATTATATGTTATTCTATGTTATGTACAGACAACCTCATCATTATTAAGCTATATCAACTAGATTATAAACATTTTGAAATGCTTTTTACAATTTTTTAAAAAATTAAATTTTTTAGAAACTTAGAATTAAATATCAATACAAAATGAATTAATTGGGATGTGTATATTTTTTTTTGATGCAGTCAGGGTTAAGTGACTTGCCCAGAGTCATATAGCTTGTAAGCATCTGGGGCTGGATTTGAATGCAGGTCCTCCTGACTCCAGAGCAAGTGCTCTGTCCACTGCATCCACCTAGCTGCCTCAGGATACATATCTCCATCAGAAATTTGGAATCCAACCTTGACTCTCCTTCTCCCTCACCTCACTGGTTCTGAGGACCCTGACAATGTAAGCCTTTTGCTTTATCTTGCTGAAAACTAGATCTCCAGATTACTGGAGACTCCTCACCAGGGAGCACTTCTTTTGTGCTATCTTCCCCTGTTAGAATAAGTTCCTTGAAGGTAGGGACTGTCTTATTTGTTTGCATTTGTATCTGTAGCACTTGGTACAGTACTATCTGGTGCTACCTACATATGCCTAGCAAATAGTAAATGCTTAATAAAAATCCTATTTATCTCTTTATTCTTAGTTTTTGATCACTGCATATACTCCATTCTTCTGAATCTTGTTTTCCCACTTCACATTATTTGATAAAGGTCTTTTACTTTTCTTATACTTGCCATGCTTAATTGCAATATAATATCTCATTATACTAATGTCCCACAATGTCTTTAATGTTCTCTGTCTTTGTATTGTCCCTCACTGATCTAATGCAGTACCCTGAATATTCTAGGCTCTCAATAAGTGTTTATTGAATTGGATCACAGAACCCAACTTTCTTTTGGCCTAATTTGCAAATACAGTGAAGGAAATGAGTTTCATTACAGATAAGCTCTTAATTGATTTTAAATAAGCAGAAAATGCACAATCTATGCTTTATTTTTGAAGGTAAATTTCAAATACTGTTAAAATATTAGTTTTATATTTTAACCATGTTAACCTCAGACAGCTTCTGCATATTCTCTGGAGGTGACCAAGGGGCATCTGTTGGTACCTGTTGGTGGTTATTGGTGTGAAAATGGTTTTAAAACTAACCTTGAATACACATTGTAGAAGATAGAAAATGTAGGATTCAGGAAAATGCATATGTACCTTGAAAAGTTCTCAGAAGTTTTTATAAATTGAATAATTTCAAATGCATTGGAAAGAGAGGTGTTGACTACTTGAATGAATTTTAAATTTTGATATTAAATGAAATCTGTTACTCACAGGTATGGATTCTCCCTTTAATGGTATAGTTTGCAATTTGTTTCATTCTTCTTATCCTGGATTATTTCTTTCTCTGTCCTTCAATAAATACTCAGTGTTCTTGGGGGCTGCCTTTAGTCTTTTGACATTGTATAGTTACCAGTGGAGAACAAATAGGCTTTTCACCCTTTCTATCGCTTGTTCTCATCTGCTACATTCTCTTCTAGTCATACATCTTATCTGATGAGATCTTTTTATAATTTCTTTTGTATAATTCTTCCTTAGAAATATGTTGCAGTCTATTTGCATTCACCATGTGTCTATTCATTGCCCTTTGAGTGACTCTCAAACTGAATTCTTCGATGACAAACAGCCATTCAGGATCAATGGAAGAACATGAGTCTGTTTCAGGAAGATGCTTGAAGTCATTAAAAGGATGATACAATGGTCCAAAGACAAGCTAGTGCTTCCCCTCTTTTAATTCTAGGCCTAGCTCACTGTCCATGTACAGTATCTTTCTTTTTTTAAAATTTATTTATTTAATATAGTTAGTTTTCAGCATTGATTTTCACAAGAATTTGAATTACAAATTTTCTCACCATTTCTACCCTCCCCCCATTCCAAGATGGTGTATATTCTGGTTGCACTTTTCCCCAGTCAGCCCTCCCTTCTGTCACCCCACTCCCCTCCCATCCCCTTTTCCCTTCCTTTCTTGTAAGGCAAGATAAATTTCTACGCCCCATTGCCTGTGTATCGTATTTTCTAGTTACATGCAAAAACTTTTTTTTTGTTTTTGAACATCTGTTTTTAAAACTTTGAGTTCCAAATTCTCTCCCCTCTTCCCTTCCCACCCACCCTCCCTAAGAAGTCAAGCAATTCAACATAGGCCACATGTGTATCATTATGTATAACCCTTCCACCATACTCATGTTGTGAAAGACTAACTATATTTTGCTCCTTCCCAACCCATCCCCCTTTATTGAATTTTCTCCCTTGACCCTGTCCCCTTTCCAAAGTGTTTCTTTTTGATTACCTCTACCCTCCTCTGTCTTCCCCTCCATCATCCTCCCCCTTTTTTATCTTCTTCCCTCTTCTTTCCTGTGGGGTAAGATACCCAATTGAGTATGTATGGTATTCCCTCCTCAGGCCAAATCTGATGAGAGCAAGATTCACTCATTCCCCCCTCACCTGCCCTCTCCCCTCCTCCCACAGAACTTGTCACCTTTATGCGACATAATCCACCCCATTCTATCTCTCCCTATCTCCCTCTCTTGATATATTCCTCTCTCATCCTTTCATTTGATTTTATTTCTTTCAGATATCTTCCCTTCATCTTCAACTCACCCTGTGTCCACTCTCTCTCTCTATGTATATATATTCACATACATATATACATACATACACATTCACTTTTATATATACATAAACATATATATATGTATATATATGTATATATATACATATATATATATATACACACATATATGCATATTCCCTTCAGCTACCCTAATACTGAGGTCTCATGAATCATACGCATCATCTTTCTATGTAGGCATGTAAACAAAACAGTTCAACTTTAGTAAGTCCCTTGCAATTTCTTTTTCTTGTTCTTTTTCTTGATTACCTTTTCATGCTTCTATTGATTCTTGTGTTTGAAAGTCAAATTTTCTACTCAGCTCTGGTCTTTTCACTGAGAAAGCTTGAAAGTCCTCTATTTTATTGAAAATCCATATTTTGCCTTGGAGCATGATACTCAGTTTTGCTGGGTAGGTGATTCTTGGTTTTAATCGTAGCTCCATTGACCTCCGGAATATCGAATTCCAAGCCCTTTGATCTCTTAATGTAGCAGCTGCCCTATCTTGGGTTATTCTGATTGTGTTTCCACAATACTCAAATTGTTTCTTTCTGGCTGCTTGCAGGATTTTCTCCTTGATCTGGGAGCTCTGGAATTTGGCGACAATATTCCTAGGAGATTTCTTTTTGGGATCTATTTGAGGAGGTGATCGATGGATTCTTTCAATTTCTATTTTGCCGTGTGGCTCTAGAATATCAGGGCAGTTCTCCTTGATAATTTCTTGAAAGATGAGATCTAGGCTCTTTTTTTGATCATGGCTTTCAGGTAGTCCAATAATTTTTAAATTATCTCTCCTGGATCTATTTTCCAGGTCAGTGGTTTTTCCAATGAGATATTTCACATTGTCTTCCATTTTTTCATTCCTTTAGTTCTGTTTTATAATATCTTGGTTTCTCATAAAGTCACTAGCTTCCACTTGCTCCAATCTAATTTTTAAGGTAGTATTTTCTTCAGTGGTCTTTTGGACCTCCTTTTCCATTTGGCTAATTCTGCCTTTCAAGGCATTCTTCTCCTCATTGGCTTTTTGGAGCTCTTTTACCATTTGAGTTAGTCTGTTTTTTAAGGTGGTGTTTTCTTCAGTGTATTTTTCAGTATTTTTTTGGATCTCCTTTAGCAAGTCATTGATTTGTTTTTCATGGTTTTCTCGCATCCTTCTCATTTCTCTTCCCAATTTTTCCTCTACTTCTCTAACTTGCTTTTCCAAATCCTTTTTGAGTTCTTCTATGGCCTGGGACCAGTTCATGTTTTTCTTGGAGGCTTTTCTTGTTGGCTCTATGACTTTGTTGTCTTCTTTAGGCTGTATGTTTTGGTCTTCTTTGTCACCAAAGAAAGAATCCAAAGTCTGAGACTGAATCTGGGCGCGTTTTCGCTGCCTGGCCATATTCCCAACCAACTAACTTGACCCTTGAGTTTTTCAGTGGGGTATGACTGCTTGTAGACTAACGAGTTCTATGTTCCACGTTTGGGGGGGAGGTGCCAGCTCTGTCAGACCCGCACTACTCCTTCCCCAAGAACCCCCAGTCCAGGCTGGGCTTAGATCTTCAGCAGGCTGTTGCACTCCTGCTCTGATCCACCACTTAATTCCTCCCACCAGGTGGGCCTGGAGCCGAAAGTAACAACAGCTGTAGCTGCCCCACCTCTGCTGCCCCCGGGGCTGGAAGCCGAACCGCGAACTCCTTCCACTTCCGCAGCTTTTCCCACTAACCTTCTCCGCAGTCTTTGGTGTTTGTGGGTTGAATGGTGTGGTAACTGCCGCAGCTCACATATTCAGGGCGCTAGGGCCCCCTCCGCCCGGCTTCTGGTCTGGATGGTTCACGCCACTCAGGCTGGGCTCTGCTCCACTCCATTCCCAGCTGCCAGCTCCGTGTGGAATAGACCTCACCCAGAGACCATCCAGGCTGTCCTGGGCTGGAGCCCTGCTTCCCTCTGCTGTTTTGTGGGTTCTGCCGTTCTAGAATTGGTTCAGAGCCATTTATTATAGGTTTTTGGAGGGACTCGGGTACGGAGCTCACTCTAGTCCCTGCTTACCAGCCGCCATCTTGGCTCTGCCTCGAGGTAACACTAATTCTATGTTCTAATAGCAATATCATGTCTTATGTCCCACTTTCTGTAAAATGAGGGTTTTCACTAATAACCTGTAAGATCTCTCCCAGATCTAAATCTTTGAGCCTATGACTATCTCGGTTGTTAGTGTTCTCCCAGGTTTTAAATGATTTTTAAAATTTACTTAAATAAGACATGTGCCCTACCGATGTAAGATATGTAAATAAATATAGGGTATGTGAAAGCTGCTTGAGAGAGGAATGGATAGATAAGATCTGAATTCTAGGTAGCTGGGGGAGGGGCTGGAAAGTCCCAGAGCATTGGGTGGCTACTCACTTTGTACTCTTTCTCCAGTCTCTTAGAGGGATCATTATAATAGAATTTTACACACACACCCACCCATCCTACTAATCTAGGACTGTATAAGTTCACTGCTATTTTTAAAAGAGGGGTATTATTATAGGCTTACATCTATAAGTTGAATTCCTTCCCACAAGCCCTGGTTACAGAAAAAAAAAAACATCACATACAGCAAATAATGAATGAATTATCCAAGCAAAACAGCAAACAGCAATCAGAGAAGTTTTACAGATTAGAATATACCAGAAAACACATAAAAGTGAATGAGCTCCCCCACTGGAAGCAAGATATCTCCCATCAGACCGGACGGAGAATTCCCTAGAGTCTCTAGGGAGGCAAACTGGAAATCAAGGATGTATTGAAATAAACTATAATGGTAGGTACACGGTGTTACATCTCTTGCTAGAAGAGGAAAACTACCTCCTCCTATTGCTTCTAGCAGCTATTGCCGAATCTCTTGAGGTACCAGGAATTTTAGAGTTTTTGACCTTAGTGTTAGCATGCCTATAAAGCTAAGCTTTCACACAATAATTACAGAACTCTTCTCTGGAGAGAGAGAAGAATGGGGGGGGGGAGGGAAGAGAGAGAGAGAGAGAGAGAGAGAGAGAGAGAGAGAGAGAGAGAGAGAGAGAGAGAGAGAGAGAGAGAGAGAGAGAAATTTAATGGGGGCCACCTGCAAATAGATTGTAGAGGAACTTATAGCTCACTAATGAATATGACAATTTATTTTTAAATGTTATCACTATAATGAAAATAGAATTCTTAGCAATAGCAAGTATACTATTCTTCTTATAAAAAGGGTCATTATGAAAATCAATCAATGCCTCAACTTTTGTCTTAAGCCCAGGGGGCAGCTACCTGAAAAAGAGGGAGGGAGGGAGAGAGGGGGGAGAGAGAGAGAGATCACAAATTTTAGCTTGCCACTGGGCTCAGCTCAGCACAGATCTAATAAAGCAAGAAAGATTAGAAAGTTAAGCGGAATGGAGGACTAATGATATAGGCTACCAGAAAGAAAGGGAAGGCCCAGAGTCTAGACAAAGGCTGTCATCTACCCACACCTAGAGGAGAGGAGAGGAAAAGTCGGAATGGGATTATCAGTTGCTCTCCACTCCTGGGAAGAAATGGTGGAATAACCTGGTCCTCTCCTCTCCTCCCACAAGCTTCCAATAGGTATAGAAATTCCCCCCAGTTGGCCATGATATTGTAGAGACAATTTTCCAGTATTGCATATAGCTGAATGCTTTTAATTCAGAAAAGAAGTCCTCAAGCACCTCTATATTATAACAGTGTCAGACTCTCCTCATTCCTACTCATGTCCAGACCCTGCAGCCATCATCGAAGGAAGCAATCCCTCTCAAGAACAGGTCTGACATCCTTGCTACTATTATCACTTACAGAACAGGCAAGTGAGTTTAGCTAAAGTAAGACATATTGACGGAGAAACAAAAAGTGGTCAAATAACTAAATAACTACCACTATCTCTCTTCAGATATTAATGTAGATAGCCAAAGATTTTAAATCCAAGAACCTTGGGAATAGTAGCACCATCTCCCTCTCATCATCCCAGACAGCAGGCCCTGATTTCAATCTGTTCCCTTCCTCACCCAGCTGTCACCCAGAGAATCAACCCTGGTAAAATCAGACCTGGCAACTGCCTCTTCAGGTGCTGCAACCCTTGCCTCCTTAATAGCCACAAATTCTGAAGACCCAGAAAAAGAAAGTTCTTATCATCAAAGTCTTTGTCACTATTGAATGGTTCCACATGAGAAACAGATATGGTTTTATTAATTGAAATCACATTACAAAAGCTATATTACTAGTTACTATGCTGCTGCTCTAAGGACTACTGGACCTTTACATCTGACATGCAGTTGAAATGTCTTACAGGTTAGACCACCAGATCTTTAGAAGAGGGACTGTCTTGATTTTGTTTTCGTATCCCAGCACTCAGCACAGTGTTTTTTTCATAGTAGGTGCTTAGAAGATGCTTTTTCATTCATTCATATAGCAGATATCAATCGTAAACTATGGTACTGTGAGTAATAATGAAGTTAAAGACATAGTTATAACGTATTGGCTATTAACTATGACATTACCAAGGAAAGCAGGGAGATGAGGATACCCCACAATATTGGGCCAGATTAAAAAGCTTACCAAAGATATGCTGCTGCTCTCGTGTGTACTTTCTCTCATTACCAACGGTAAGTTACAATGAGTCATTGAGAAATGCTCACCCAAAGTCATTGAATCCTTCTACTGGTGCGATAGACTTCTTATGGGCAGGAACTGTTTTATCCTAATTCTTTGGCACCTCGGTGTATTTTGTATTGAGCCAAATACACACTACATGTTCAATAAGTACTTTTTGATTGATCGTTATGGCCTTTAATTTTGGGAGCCTTTTCATTTATGATAGTGATAAAATTTCTCCAAATTATGATGCTGTTGAGGGAAAATCAAGAGACAAAAATTCCATCAAATAGTTAAACTAGAGTTCAGTGACCACTTATCTTTTGGGAGCTGCTATCACCAAGGCAACATTCCATGTGTAAAAGTTCAAAAAACATATTTAACCCTGTCTTTCATGCAACTAAATTGAAAGCACCATCTGTATGCAGGTCCAATCCAATGATCCTAATTACTGAAGATTGTGGTTATTCACAGTGATGAATTGTGAAGGATCATATATCCCATTAAGACATTCATCTCACATGCTGATGCCTAAATAGTTGAGTAGCCTTATTCTAGCTGGAATATAGATGATCTTCATGGAATATTTTAGATATACAGACAATTTAGGAAACATAGAAATGAGAGGAGAGCCACTCACATTTTAGTTCTTGTATTTATCATCCTCATTTCCTTCACCTGATAAAAAATTTTCCTTCTGCTCTCCTGATTCATTTTCTATGCTCTCTTTTCCAGATGACTAGGTATTTTGTGCTATAAATACCACTTCCCATGTGTGTAGATGCGAAAAATATCCTCCAAACTCATAAGATGATAACTAGGTATATGTATGAAAGCGACTGATTGCCTGCATGATGACATAGGCTGGACATTTGGGTTTAATAAATAATTTACCACAAAACTCATGACAAGCAGCATCACCTTAATTTTCCAGTTAGCATGTTTATTGAACTATTTGAATCTGATGATTTAGAACTATGTATTTTAGTATTCTTATGTACAGGCCCCTGACTCTAAGTACCCAATATAGATATACAAAATTATTAAGCAGAATGTCTTTCATAGAGAAATACTTATCTTTCAAGGCAGTTTCCAAAGCAAGAATGAGATCCTTACTTATTTTATGTACTTAGTTCAGAAATCAAATGACAATGTTTCTAAGGGAAAAAAAAGAATATTTAGTTGTATCTAATATTTCTTTGCTGAAAGTAATAGGAAGGTCTTTATCCTCCTCCGGATCTGTTGTCTTGCTAAGCAGAGCTCCTGATGCAATTTCCACATATCACAATTGATGTACTGAAAGTGTAAAAGAGATAGAAGGAATTTTCCCCACTCTAATTCAAATAGTAGACTGACTTCAAGGAAAAGTAGCCTGAGCTGAAAAAAAAAAAGATTTAATACAGAGGAACAATTCTGTCTAGTTGGTGTCTAAATCACAGAAAAGGCTTTGACATCCCCAGGAACCATGAGCTTAAAGAGCTGATGAGCAGTAGTTACAATTCAGTAGAAAACTAATAGATGGTAGCAGTGGAGAACCAGAAGATAGAAGGTCAGATATCAACAGGTGGAAGTAATGTGAAGATAATAGACCATCTGCATACCTCCCAGCAGTGTGCATCTGAGCAGAAAGCAGCTCACAATCTAATAACCTCACCAAACCAACAGATGACATTGGCGATGTGGACAATAAACAGTAGCATTGGATGCAGGCTTTACAGTGGGGGACACTGCTCTAGGAACATTGGTTGCCATTGTGTGTTCCCCATATGTGCGCCCTCTCTGTGAGATGTCTCTGGCTCTACTTATTCCTTATGTGCATTCTTCATCCCATCTTTGATGCAGTAGTCTATGGGAGAATGTTCCCTTGTTTGTATGGAAAAGGAAATTTCCCTTGTATTTTGTTTTAATGTGCAATATAATTAAATGTTTTCTTCTAAATAATGTATCCTCCGGTTAGTGTGGTAAAAGAAACGATGTTGGGGGGTTATAAACTGTAGTTTTGAGTGGATGTTGGCCCAAAGTATGCCTTAAGCCTAGTGTAGCTCTCAAATAACCCATGGTGGGGTGGGAGAGAGGGCTGTCAATTTTATCCTACCTTTCCTGTTTCCATCTTCCATGATTTCTTTAGAAGTCAGTGAAGTTCTGGTAGTGTTACTGTATATACATATTGCTTAACAAATACTATGATGCCTTATGACTTTTCACATAACTAAAGCTTACCCCCACCCAAGTCAGTCAATAAGCATTTGTTAAGCACTTAGTATGTGTCAGGCACTATGCTAAATGCTGGGGATACAAATATAAAAAAGACAGTCCTTGCCCTCAAGGAACTTACAATAGAATGGAAGAAGACAACATACAAAAGAAAGTTGAAAAGCAAGGTGGTGTTAATAGGTTATCATATAATGCATGATGAACTATAAAGGAATGCAATGAAGAGATGGCTAGCCTGGGTGCCCTCTTTAAATTGAGGTTTCTGAAGGAGTGCTCTACTATGTCCTCCAATCAGAGAGGTCCTGGGGCACAGAATATTAATGTGTAGGAGTACTAATGCTGCTGGGATCTTGCATGATGATGAGATTTCTGGTGGTTTGATAGAGATGTCTAAAGAATGCAGATAAAACACTAAAAAATTTAAATAAAAAATATCCATTTTAGCAATGGAAGTAAAGCCTTCACTAATGCTATTCTCAGACCTTATCATGGTATGTAGGTGGATCAAAACTTTCAAAGGTTATGCTAGCAGAATCTAAATTTTAACAAGTCTCATCAAATTGTGAGGGCATCAAATACAGGTATTGTGGTAGGTTGTATGTCTGTCATCTGAAATCCAAACGAAATAAATTTGGGGGATCTCATTGCTAGGAGGTTGATCTCCAGGTGGTGAGTTTCAGCTATAGCAATTCATGAAAATCATACATAAAGACATGTCTCTGTGTGTGTGTGTGTGTATGTGTGTATGTGTCGGGGGATGTCCATCCTGCATAAGTGGAGAAAACACCCATTCCAGTGAAATCATGAATCGGGGGGGGGGGCAGGGCTTTAATATTGGCATGAAAAGCTTCTGAAGATAGATTATATGCTTCTCTGCCTTCTAAAACAAAGTTTAATGAATGTAACATTTTAAAAACAAAGCAAAAAACACCTCAGGATCATCAGTATGAACATCCATTATGATCAAAGACTTGTAGGAACTTTAAAAGCCATTTGGTCTAAATCTCTTATTCTCAAGATGAGTAAACAGACCCAGCGAGATCAAATACCTTGCCTGATGGCATGCAGGTGGTACATGGCAGAGCCAGCTCTTCTAACTCCAGGACCCCCCCCCCCCACGACACACACATACACACACCTCTTTTCATGGTACCACACTGCCTTTTGTCCTTAAGTATAAATGAAAGAAATTGGTTTCTTTGTGTTTACACCAAGAGCTTCAGAAAAACGGTTATTGGATCTTAACTCAAAGTGATTCAGTGAGGGGGAAGCCATTACTTCCCGAGGCAGCTCATACTACTGTTGGACATCTCTAATTGTTGGAAGTTTTCCCTTATGTGCAGCAAATTTATCTTGCTGTAAATTCCAACCATTGCTTCTGATTCTGCCCCCTGGTGTTAATCAGACAAGTCTTATCCCTCTTCAGTATGACAGATTCTAAATACAGGAAGACAACTGCCACACATTTTTTTTCCAAGCTAAATACCTACATTGACCATGTGGCAAGGCTAGGGTCGAGTACATTTTCCAATGTATAGTGAAGTTAACAGACTCTGTACTGCTGACTCATCTCCATTGAACTTTCTCTTTGATGCCACAGAAAGCTCTTCACCCTGGAAGCTCACTTCCCCCTGGACAATTTCTCACATTGGAAATTTTCTCTGCCCATAGTCTCAACTTCTGGTTGGTTGGTTCTTCAAAGAACCTCCAATTTAAGGTGGAGGCCCAGGCTGAAAATGTATTCATCCCTCCCAGGCTACACTGCTAACTCCTCTTCACATGACTTTTTCTATTATGGTCCAGTGACCCAGTACCTTCTTGCCCTCCTCCTACTCCTTTTTAGCTCCATTTTATGCACAGTCTTTTTCCAATAGAATGTAAGCATATTGAAGTCAACGACTGTCTTTCTGCTTCTATTTATATTCCCAGCATTTAGCACAGTGCCTGGCATACAGTAAGAGCTTAATAAATGTTTTTGACTGACCACTTGTCATCCTATTGTATGACAAGACCTCTAGTCTCTTCCACCATTCTGGTTTTTTTCCTCTGGATACACTCCTATTTATCAATGTACTTCCTAAAAAGCAAGACCCAGACCTGAACATGATCCTTCACATTATTTTTGACCAGGATGGAGTACAAGTATACAACCACTTTCCACTTTCTGGATACTGTGTCTCTCTTACTGCATTTTAAGATTGCCTTAGCTTTCCTGGCTATACACAGTTCTATGAATTTAGATGATGATCTTGCAGTCCACTTGAACCCCTAGATCATTTTCAGCTGAATTGTTAAATATCCAGGTTGCCTTCATCTTGTTCCTATGCAGCTGACTTTTTAAAAACCAATTCCCTATATCTTTGTATAACCCAGAGGAAACAAGGTCTGCTTTAATTCATGTGCCTGTCTCAGGGGATTACAGGTTTTGAGGAGAGAAAGGCTTGGGTCTGGTGTCATTTGTTGCATTTCAGGGATAGAAAACACTGCATGATGGAGAGCCTAGATAATTCTTTCTGATGCCTAGAATGCTAAATAAATAATCTATGCAAGTTTTTTTTTCTTGCATATGTTCTCAGTACACTCCAGAAAGGTCATTTTAATTTTGTATTCCTGACTCCAATGCTGTTTTACAATTTGACATTTTTCTACCGTAATTGGTTTTAGGGAAAAACAACACAAAAGTCTAACCTGATAAGAAACCAATTAATGCTGCTGTCCAGTTTCAGTACCCAGGATTCCCTTTTCTGCTCTCCTATTTTGAGTATGTGTTAAATTCTTTTGAAAGGCACAGATTTCAAAATATTCCATACCTTTCTTTGGTTTTTCTATGTCAATAGCACCCAGAGTTTCTTGAGCAAGCTTGCCCAAGTTTGCTTTGGTAAGGGTCTCTTCCCTCAGAACTTTTTCCCTGCTCTGAATTTTGAATTATAAATCTACTTAGAAGGTCTATAGTCAAGAAAGGAACCAAGAAAAAGTTCTCGAGTATAGAGTAACATGTTCAGACTTGAAGATTATTTGGCAGTTGTGTAGAGAATGGATTGGAGAGAGGAGAGACTGGAATTTGGGAGTCTAATTAGAAGCATAAGGGCAGGCCTCTTCTCCAATCCTGAATATTATTATTACTCAATGGAACTTATGAAGTAGTTAATATGTAAACAAGATGGTTTGTGCCCTTCACCATCATAAGGTATGAGTTTATTTGATGAGTCAAGACAGCAAACAATGTGACTGGCTGAGAGGATCATCCATGCCCCCTGGGCATATGGAGAGTTAAGTCCAATCAGCAGTAGAAGACTTCAGTTTTGGAGTTGAGGATTCTAGTTTAATCCAATATCCTAAGAGGAGATACTCTTGGTGAAGGGGAGGGGAAAAGAGAATTTCTCCTCTCTCCTCCTCTTCTCCCCTTCCTTAACTACATCATCAAAGTAACCTATAGGAGATAATATATCCAAACAGGAGCAGAGTTACATCTGACATGGATAAGAATGAACGAACACCAACATAAATGGCAGAGATCTGGTTGAGAAACAAGTTATTCCAGGAACAGGAAACATCTTGAGTGAAGTAATAGAGATGGGAATGGTTGGAGAATTTCTACAGGCTAGATTTATTGGCACATGAGATATAAAATCAGATAGTATGAGCTAAAGCTGGAAATGTTTATTGGAGTCAAATTATGGTGAACCCTAAATGCCACACTAAAAATATTCTTACACATACGTATAACGTGTATATATCTATCTATCTATCTATCTATATATATTTATTACTGTTGAGCAAAGGGAATTCATTGAAACGTTTTAAACAGGAAGTGATTTGATCAGAGCTGTTTTCATAATAATGTGGCAGTGTATGTAGCTTGAATTGAAGCAGAAAATAACTGTAGGCAGAGACTGATCCTTCTAACACTGGAACTAATATTTTTAAAGAGAAAAAAGGTAGACTAATACCTCTTAGAAAAATTAAAGTTGCCAGAAAATTTTCCTATGTCCTATGCATCACCAAACAAATGGAGAATAGATGCTTACAGTGCTCAGTTTTCCCTTATAAACTGAGGGCACTAGCTAAAAAGAATTGAGGAGAGGATGCCCTCCTCCAATTTTGTTCTCTTCTGTCCAGCCTCTAGTAAATGTCACCCTTGTTGGAGCTTCCTCCCTATCTATCAAAATAGCACCTTTCAAGAGTAGATAAAGTTTACCTTTGCTGATTATTTATCACTTACCCGTTGTTAACACAACCTTCTTCTTATTCTTCTTCCTTACTTACTTTTTCTCATTCAACAGGATGTTAGCAGATTGGAGAACCTAAGGAGCTAGCATGCTTTTTGCTCCCACTTGCCACTGCAAACATGAATAAATAAACAAAACATTTCTGCACCAGAATTATATTTTAGTGCCAGTTTCCTGAGGTGCTATGGAGAGAATTATCTTCTATTTGTTAAATATCCAAAGAAAATCATGAATTTACTCCATTATCATTGTGATTTCCTTTAAGGAAGCCAGCCTTTAAATAGTCTGATGGATTAATCCTCTTAGGTGACCCAAGTTAATATGTGGATCATATTCAGAGAAAGAAATATGTTTAACCCTGAAATTGTCAGATTCTAGAAGAATCATCATAAAAATTGGTGACTTTTTATAGCTAATTCTAAACAATGACCAATCAATTGGTAAGCATTTATTGCCAGGCTTTATGCTAGGCATTGGGCATACAAAGACAAAAATGAAACTGTTCCTGAACTCAGAGCTTACATTCTCCTGGCAGAGATAAATATTCACATTAGGAAGTATATACAAAATTAATGCAAGGTAATTTTGGGGGAAGAGCTATCAAGTGCTGTGGGGATCCAGAAAGGCTTCTTGTAGAAGAGAGAGTTTGAGGGGAGCTTTGAAGAAAACTGGGTATTCCAAGAGGTAGAAGTGAGAACATGGGCATCTAGGTGGCAGTGGATAGAGCACCAGGAGTGGAGTCAAGAAGACTTGAGTTCAATTCTGGCCTCAGACACTTTATAGCTGTGTGACCCTGGGCAAGTCACTTAACTGTTTGTTTCAGTTGACTCATCTGTAAAATGAGGTGGAGAAGAAAATGGCAAACCATTCCAGTGTCTCTGTCAAGAAAATCTCGAATGAGGTCAGGAAGAGTCTAGCATGACTGGAATGACTGAACAACAGCAACAAGAAGTGAGAAAGGAGAATATTTCAGGCATAGGGGAACAGAGGGCAGAGGCATGAAGATGAGAGATATGGGCAACTAGCAAGAAAGTCAAGGGCTATCTCTGGACTATCTCCAGTTATCAGCCACTTGGAATGGAGAAATAGCTTGTCCATGGCCTGTTCATAGTGTAGGCAGAGGACACGTAATGGCAAGCAAAGTGGGACTTTTTGTTTTGCTCTTTTTTTCTTTTGGAGTTCTAGTTCTTCTCAGCATTAAGGTAATCAAGTGCCTTTGATTGAGACTTACCTTTGTTTGAATCAAGAGTTTTTGATGACCTGCTTAAGCCATAACAAAGCCTAAGTCACGTGAGTTCGAGTCACATGGTTGTGATGCCCTCTGTGGGCTGACCCTGAAGAAGCGTATATATACTCTGAGGTTAGCATTTTGCTTTGGGGGGCTCACTCACTGGAAGAATGTTCCTGTGACTTGGCCAGACAAGACTCTGGGTAGACATTAAGGAGCCTCCCTTGGCTTTGAAAACCCAGATTTTGGTGCTTCTCTCCCTGGTAACAATGTGTGTATTGCTACGGACAGATGGTTAGAAGCCCTGTCTACTGATTTGTGTTATTTGCTCTGTTTATATAATTTCCACTTGTAATTTCTGTTTGTGTTTTCTCTGAAGTTCAGGGTGTTGACTTTTTCCCCTGAACTAAGTGAATGATATATGTATGTTTAATTAAAGTGAAATTGTAAACCGCTTAAAGTTGCTTTCCTTAGAAAAGCGGATCAGAGAACCTGTGCTAGTAGCCTTCTGTGTGCTGGTGGTGTTGGTCTTACACCTCCACAGCAGCTGCTAATGACATTGTTGTTACAGGAAGGCAGAGTTATCTCTACTGAGAATCATAGAATGTAAGAGCCTTTTTTAAGGGACTTCAGAAATTCTTTAGTGGCATCAAAGTCAAATAGAAATGGGAGCTATAAAATCATACATAAGGATACCTGTGGGTGCATATTTACTTAGAAAACCACATCTTAACATTACTCTATGTTTTATTGAATTTTTGTTGATTTTGCTAAATATTTACCAATTACATTTTAATCTTATTTTTTTTTTGTCCTATTCAAGAGTGTTGTGGGCCTTTTGAGGTCATGTGTTTGATACCTCTATATCTAATCCCTTCATTTCATAAATAAGGAAAATAGTCCCAGAGAAGTGAAATCCCTTTATAAGGTCATGCAGCATGTTAATGTCAGAGCTGTTACTACTGAAGTCCCCTTCTCTCTGGTCTCTGTTTCTACTGCTCCCAGTCTATACTTATATGTAAAATTAGGCTGTACTAGGTGATCTCTAAGAATATTTACAGTTTAATTTCCTGTAATTTGATTTCTTTTCTCTTAATGTCAAAAGCTTCCATTTCTTTCATGTGCCTCTCTTCAAAACCCAGTTTAGTCCTTGATTAATTATTTAGTCATAATCATTGCCATAGATTACAAGTAAGTCCAGTATGTTTAGAGTCAGAAAACCTGGGTTCAAGTTCTGGCTTGTGACTTTTTATAATAGCTAGTATTTCCATGGAATTTTAAGGTTTACAAAGTACTTTACAAATATTATTGCATTTTATCCTCATATGAGGTAGGTGCTAGAAATATCCCTATGATATCCCCATTAGATCAGCTAGGCTGTATGGTGGATATAGTTCCAGACTTGGAGGCAGAAATATCTGAGTTCAAATCTGGCCTCAGACTCTTACTAACTGTGTGATCCTGGGCATGTCACTTAACCTTTCAGTGTCTTAGTTTCTTTATGTGTAAAATAGGAATAATTAAAGTATCTACCTCACAGGGTGGTTATGAGGATAAAATGAGATAACATTTGTAAAGCACTTAGCACAGTGCCTGACAAATAGTAGGTGCTTAATAAATGTTTATTTACATAAGCAAATTAGCAGAGCAAGGAATAGTTTACCTGTCAGGTCTATGGAGAAGGGAAGAATTTATGACCAAACAAGAGATATAGAACATTATGAAATGCAAAATGGATTATTTGGACTATATTAAATTAAAAAGGTTTTGCAAAAACAAAGCAAATGCAACCAAGATTAGAAGGGAAGTAGAAAGCTGGGAAATAATTTTTGCAGCCAGTGTCTCTGATAAAGGCCTCATTTCTAAAATATATAGAGAACTGAGTCAAATTTATAAGAATACAAGTCATTCTCCAGTTGATAAATGGTCGAAGAATATGAATAGGCGGTTTTTGGATGAAGAAATTAAAACTATCTATAGTCACATGAAAAAATGCTCCAAATCACTATTGATTAGAGAAATGCAAATTAAAACAACTCTGAGGCAACACCACATACCTATCATATTGGCTAACATGACAGAACAGGAAAATGATAAATGTTGGAGAAGATGTGGGAAAATTGGAATATTAATGCACTGTTGTTGGAGTTGTGAACTGATCTAACCATTCTGGAGAGCAATTTGGAACTATGTCCAAAGGGCTATAAAACTGTGAATACCAGTGCATACCAAATCCAGCAATACCACTACTAGGTCTGGGTCCCAAAGAGATCCTAAAAAAGGGAAAAAGACCCACATGTACAAAAATATTTATAGCAGCTCTTTTTGTGGTGGCCGAGAATTGGAAATTGGGGGGATGCCCATCATTTGGGGAATGACTTAAGAAGTTGTGGTATATGAATGTAATGGAATACTATTGTTCCATAAGAAATGATGAGTAAGTGAATTTTGGAAAAACCTGGAAAGACTTACATGGACTGATACTGAGTGAAGTGAGCAGAACCAGAACGTTATATACAGAAATAGCAACATTATGCAATGATCAGCTTTGGTAGACTTAGCTCTTCTCAGCAATGCAATGATCTAAGACAATTTCAAAAGGATGGAAAATGCTGGATGATCGAAAATGCTATCCACATCCAGAGAAAGAACTATGGAGTCTGATTGCAGATTGAAGCATAGTATTTTCTCTCTTTTTGTCTTTCTTGTGGTTTTCCCCTTTTGTTCTGATTCTTTTTTCACAACATGACTAATGTGGAAATATGTTTAATATGATTATACTTGTATAGTCTATATCAGATTGCATGCCATCTTGGGGAAGAGAGAGGGGGAGGAGGGGGGAAATTTAGGACTCACAATCTTCTAAAAGTGAATGTTGAAAACTAAAAATAAATAAATTTTTAAAAAAGAAAAAATATTTAAAAATTTAAAGATTATGAAACTGAAGCAGAGTGACTTGCCCAGGGTTCCACAGCTGGTACATAGCTGAGGCTGCATTTGAATGGGATTCTTCCTGACTACAGGTCTAGCATTCTTCCCTTGTACCACCTAGCTTATCTACTATGTGAGCTTGAGCTAGTCACAAGTTCTCAGAGGGTTACTTTCCTCATTGGGAAAATGTGTAAGAAAACTGAACCACGAACTTCACAAAGTATTATGAAGAGGATCACATCTAAAAATGTGTGCAAAGTATTTTATAATTCTAAAGCACTAAGTATGAGGCACTCTTAGGCAATGCAAATTGGTTATGTAAGGATAGGGTCAAAACCATCCCATTTTCAATCATATGAGAACCTTTTTTGATTGAATCAAACAATCAAAACTGAGTCTGAACAGAGCCTGAACACCATCTTGAACCAATAAAAATCATTGTGTGTAAGACATTAGGTAATGCTCCAAGGAACTGGTATAAAAAGGAAAAAATGTTATCACAGAATGGGAAGGACATGTTCTAAGCATCTAGATTCAAAAGTTTGTGAAAAGCATCGCATTTCTTATATACCCTTGAGGAGCAAAGGGATGAACTGTGGCAGAGAAGGAAGAAAGAAGAGTCACTGGCTTTACAGGCATTATGGAGTGAAAAACCCAGGCTGAGAGAAATCCCCAAGTTCAACTCTATCCCCTAACTTGCCATCCTTGATGCTTGTCCATCTGTAGACAGTATAATATAATCTATTTCATTACCCAAATGTTTGCAGCAAACTGAATTGTGTCTTGAGCACAAAGAGGCCAAAGGCTAATTATTGAGATAGATATAAATGTAAATTTGGGTAGAGAGCCCAAACTTATTTGATGTGTTAGACATTTTTGAACTCTAAATCATTTTCATCTAATATAAACTCCCTAATCCTAAAGTTGAGAAGGACAGAACTAAGTTGTCTTGAGGGGTTACCTTATTTTCCCTCACACTTAAAATTAACTAGTTATTATAATAATTTTCAGTTCTCCTACAATCACCCATGTTATCTTACATCCATTAAGGTAGATATTTCTCAGAAAGTATATTCATAATTTTTATTGAAAATTTTGATTAAGGATTTCATTTGATAAGTTGCTTTGGGATTCTTTTGTATTACATTGGGAAAATTGCCCAGTACCTTTCTCCCTCACTTAATGAGCAGAGACACATCGGAAGGGGAAAAAAGCATTTAGGGTTACCAGACAACTGTTTAGCAGTCATTAACCCACCACCTAACCAGACCTCAGAAGCTTAGAGCACAGAGTAATAGTATGCTCAACTGGGGAGGCCATAGTCCTTCTACTACTCTCCTGGTTGTCTTGACTAGAAAAGATCTGAAATACTATGTTTACTTCAGGTTATCCACTGCATTCCAGGCCATTGCCAACTGTCTTGACTTTTGTCCTACCACTAGACTTTGCTGACTCATGAATAGAGTGAGGCTGATGACTTTGGGCAACTCTGCCTCACTTAAATCCAATTAATACACAAGTCAAGACATCACCTGTAATGTCATTGGTCCTCTTTGAAAATGAAAGACAAACAACAAATTATTATTATTATTATTATTATTATCATTAATGGGAATGGCTGTTTAGGACACCCCTGGTCAATTGATGTTTCCCCTTATCCAGTTGATAAAATCATCAAAAGTAAAGGACTAGGAACTGTTAGAGCCTTGAAGAAAGTTCTCAGACAAATCTACATTCTGTTTCAGTGTTACTAAATAGGAAGAATGATTGGATGGCCCTGGATCAGTTATATTCCTGCTCTACCTTTAAAACAGAGAATTTACTCTTAAAGGAGTTAGTTGAGATTGGAGGCATGATAAAAGCTCTGAGGAGTCTGACCTGTAGCAGTAAAGAAACAAACCAGATCCAGCCATGGGGAGTTGAGCTTGGGAAAGGTGCAAGTTAAAAGATTAAACCTCACAACAACAGATAAGACAACAGAGGTCACACAGTGCTGGAGGTGTGAGTAGCCTTATGCACATCTCTCTGCCAGCATTGTCTCAGTGCACTGTACCTTACAGAGAGATTCTTCTTCAGAATGTATAAGGAAGAAATCTAATATGAAAGGAAGTTTGTTGCCCTTAATGGTGAAAATATTTAGTCTTTTACCCTTGTATCCCTTGTCTACTTATCCTTTCATAATTTTTTACACCCTGTTATTCTTCAGCCCATAGTCTCCCTCATCATCTGCCTTCTCTGCTCATATTTAAGCACTACAACTCCCTATTGGAAGAAATTATTCAACCATGCTAACTTGGTTTGCTAAAATTTCATGTCATCTAGTCTGAACTCAATCCTCCCTACTTCATATCAATATTTTTATTCTTATTGTTTGTCATGTGCCCTGTAGCAACTGCTCCAAAACTTTTCCTTTCTCCTTAAGCACCCAAAACCAAATTCTCAAAGTGCTAGACCTGAAATCAGGAAGACCTGGATTTGAATTCCACGCACTGTGGACACTCACTAACTTGTGTGACTTTTGGTAAGTCTCAACTTCTCTGAGTTTCTGTTTCCTCATCTGTAAATTGGCATAATATTTTTTCTTTAAAATTATTTAGATTTGATATTATTATTCAAAGAAAGCATAACATACAGGTTTTAACACCAGAAAATTACTTGCTTCCAATTTTCCTAAGCTAGAAACATGAGCTTGAAGAGCGGCTGGAAAGCCTCATTTGTAATAATTTCTCTTTAGCAATCAAGTTTATTATATATTTGGCAGAAAATGAAGAACAATATTGTCACTTAAATCTTCTTGTTTGTTTATTTTCAAGTCCCATTTCTAATAGTTCAAGAAGCATTGAGAGAACTTGGCATTCTGGACAGCCTGAAGAATGCACTGAAATCAAGCCAGATATTTGTACTCTTCAGAGTACAAGATTTTCTTAAATCAATAGAAATGATGTTCATATTGTGGAGATCACAATTCTCCATCTGAAAATGTCAAACATGGGTTATGATAATTTCACACACATTTTATTCTGTCCTTTATTAGCCACTGTGCTTCCTTTATCATTTCATTCCTTTTTTTGTGAAATGATTCGCAATCTTTAAAGCACTATATGTCAATTACTACTATTACTACTACTACTATTCTGCTGCTGCTGCTGCTGCTACTACTACTACTACTACTGCTGCTGCTACCAATAATTACTGAGAAAGTGAAGGTGATCTACCAAAAGTAAGGGAGCTCCCTTATCTTTCCTATCACACCTCAAAAATCTCTCTGTTGCTTCACTTTTTCTCTTTTCTTTGTTTTAATCTCTGAGGAGGAGATGGTTCTTTTCCTTGCTAAGTCTAACCTCATTATTTGTGTTTTAGATGCCACCTACCTCCTCCCAACTTCTCTGGGAACTTTCTTCATTGGTAATTTCTTTTTTCACATCTTTAGTCTCTCATTCCAAGTTGTCTAAAACCATGTTCAAATCTTCACCATCCTTAAAATAAAATAAAACAAAAGCCCCTATCATCACCTCAAGCTGTCATCCTTATATTTCATCTCTATTTCACTGCCACACACTGAGAAATGGTTCTATACATTCACTGCCTCCACTTTCTCACCAATTCTTCAGTTCCTTGCAACCTAGCTGTTGACCTCGTCACTCTCTCAAAGGTTACCAGTGAGCTCTTAATTGCCAAATACATTCCTCTTTTCTTAGTCTTTACCTTCCTTTACCTCTCCTTTCCCTTTCCCTTTTGATTGCCTCTCCCTCTTCCTCAGCTTCTGTGATATTTGTCTCTTCTGGTTCTACTTTTCTCAGTGGTTCTTTTTAAACCTCCTTTGCTAATTTTTTTATTCCTATTCCCACACCTCTGCTAATTGTGGCATCCCCAAGGCTGTATTGTGGGCTATCTTTTCTTTTTTATTTAAATTTTTCTTTGTGATTTAAACCTAATATGTTCAAATATAACCACTATTCTTATTACTTACAAACTGACATATCCATTCCTAATCCCTCTCTCTTGAACTCTAATCTCACACTGCCAATTTCCTAGATGATATTTCTACCTGAATGTTAAGTTGGCATGTCATATTCAATATGTGAAAAATGGAACTTCCTACTTTTCCTCAGAAACTTGACTACTCCTCCAAATTTCTCTATTTCTATTGAGGGTGCTACTAGGTTCCCAATCAACAAGGTTTGGGGAGCCATCCTAGGCTCTTCCTTCTCCCATATGTGATCAAGCTGTTGATTTCACCTCTACAACATCTCTTGAAAATTCTTTTCTCACTTCGTCTCCTACCTGGACTATTGTAATAACCTCTTAATTGGCTCCCTAGTATCTAGCTTTTTATACCAATTCATCTTCCACACAGTTGCCAAAATATCTTTTAGGCATAAATCTACCCTATCACACATTTTAATCAAATATCTTCAATGATTTTTGCATCTAAGATAAGATACAGAGTATTTAGCCTTCCACAGTCTGGTTCCAACACATCTTTCTAACTTTATTTCATTTTATTCTGCTTCTTGCAGTCCATATCTTAGCCAAATTATGTTACTAGCTTTCCCCTGAACTGAACATTTCATCTCTTGCTTCCACATATTGATGCAAGTTTAAGCCCCCATCCCCAGCATGTTTGGAATTCCTTCCTAAAATTGAGCATGACTTCAATTTCTGGAAAAAATTCTAGAAAGATTCATTAATGATTGGAAAACATTTGGAAAGATTATAAGGAGCCAAATGGCTTCACTGAGAATGAGTCAGAACAGACTAACATTTTCTTTTTTTTAGATAGTCTTAGTAAACTAGTAGATGAGAGGAATGCTGTGGAAATAGTTTATATTTGTAAAGCAAAGTTTGTGCTAAAGTAGCTTATACTCTTCTTACGGAGAAGATGAAGAGGTATAAATTATGTAATAATAAAATTAGGTAGGTTCAGAACTGTTTGGATGGCTGAATTCAAAGAGGAGCTGTTAAAGGATCAATGTCAACACAGGAGGAACTATCTGGCAGAGTATCCCAGGCATCTGTGCTTGGTACTGTGCTATCAATAACTTGGATAAAGGATAGATAGCATATTCATTAAAATTGAGAGTGACACAAAGCTGGGATCATAGCTGAAATACTGGATGACAGATCCAGAACAAAAGATATGTGTATATATATTTTATTATGTATATATGTTTCTATCCTATATATACATATATGTATTTATATGTATATTATATATATATGGAATTCAATGGAAAAACATAAAATATTTTATTTGGTATGAGAATCAATTTTGCAAATAAAAGATGGGGGAAGCATAGATCAGCAACACTTGTACTGTAATATATCTATGGGTTTTAGATGACTGCAAACGCAGTAAGAGTCAGCAGGGTGATGTGGGGATTAATGTTATCTTGGACTACATTAAGAAGGGCAAAGTTTCCAAGAATAGGCAGAGGGATAGTTTACCTATTCTATGCCCTGGTCAGACCATATCCGGAGTACTGTGTTCAGTTCTAGTTGCCATGGTATAAGAAGGATTTTGATAAGTCAGTGTCCAGAGGGGTCAACCAGGATGGTGAAGGACTTTGGCTCCATAACATATGAGGGTTGATTGAAGGAACTGGTTATGTTTAGCATAGAAAAGAGAAACTGAAGGGTGACATATCTACAAATGTTCAAAGAATTGTCTTGTGGAAGAAGAATTTACTTGTTCTGTTTGACCTTAGAGGACAGAAATCTTGAGTGGATAGGAAAAGAAGCAAATTTAGGCTTGATATTATGAAGAACTTCCTAATATTTAGAGCTCTCCAAAAGTTAGTAGATTCCTCTTCCTTGGAGGTCTTCAAGTAGAGGCTGGGTGACCACTGGTCAAGGGGAGCTGTAGAAGAGATTTCTGTATAGGTTGTAGTTTGATCATTGGAGCTTGGAAATTTCCTTCTCACCCTGAGATCCTATCATTCCTTGACCATTGTGAAGAGAAATCAGTGTCAGATTTTTATAGGTGAAATTGGTAATTAGTCAAACTGCTTAAAAAACCCCAACTCTCTCCTCACCCCCTTACCTTCATCCTTAATTCCATAGGAGAAAACAAATAATTTCTTCCCTCTTTCCCCTTCCCTTTTGTAATTTTGAAAACCAATCTTATGATTTTTCCTACTTTTACTTTCTTTGGTTACACTTGTTGCGTGGCAGATTCCATTTCATTGTGATCTCTCTTCTGAAAAAGGGTGAAGAAGGATAATTGAAAAAATCTTTTGGCATAGTAATTTTTAAGGATCATTTGTTAAGAAAAAACAAGTGATCTCTTGAAAGGCTAAAATATTATCTCTTTCAATTGTGCAACTTCATGGAAAATGTCCTCTGATCAATGTGATATATTTGTTCATAGTTTCCTTTTTTAAACTAGCAATGATATCAGCTTTATCATTCTGTCTATGTTTTGGCAGAAGAGAAGTTTAAATTATGGCAGATGGAGGGGTATATTATAATAGATAAGTAATGAATACTTTGTGTTCCCAGATAATTCTCTAAAGTGGCTTTTCAAGAGATGGAAAATCTAGCAACTCATTAGCTAACTCTATTTGACTGGGCACATTAAGATGCCATTGCTGTTTTCTACATTTCTGAAGTCCAAATTGCCTTGAGTTGAATCAGTCTTGTCTCTTGCTCAGATTTATATGTTCTACCAATTTTTCTTTGGTTTCAAGGTCTTTTCACATAGATTACAGAGATGTCCACAGTCCATTGAAAGGAGATAAATGATATTTTTTCCCCTTTAGAATGAGTTCTTTGGATTCCCCTTAGCACCAATTGAAATGCCAACTGAATTGATGTTTTCTTAATTAAAGAAAATACACTGTAGTGTCTTTTCTTTAAAAAAAACCTCCCCTTTCTCTTTGAATAGCCTTTCTTGATAAATGATTATTTCTCCTTAGAAATGTGTTCATTGCTAAGAAAAGAGATATTTCAAAATGTTGGCAGTGGCAGATATGAAATCTAGTAGGACCATATGACCTGTAAAGAAGGGCTATTCAGGACCAATCAAAAGAAAGCCAGAAGGATCATTGATCTATGTCACAAGCTCAAAGTGAGCTTCCCATTTGGCAGGTAACAAACAATAGCCATTTAACTATAGAATGTGATTTCATCTTGATATCAACTGTGAAATGCCTCTTATTTGGCAAACCATCTCCTATCTCCTTTTCTTTATACAGACTGACCTCTAGCATTTTAATGTACTCCACTTTCAACTCCTGGAATCTCTCACTGAATTCAAAATTAGCTCATATGCCACCTTCTCCAGGTAGCCTTTTTGATTCCCCTAGTTATTAGGCACTTTCTATATCTCTCCTCAAATTATCATGTATATATTTAGCTGCCTACCTATTATATACCCCTGGTAGAATGTAAGACCCTGGAGCGGCAGGGATCAGGTTTTTTTTTGTTTGTATTCTTAGTATTTAGCACATTGCCTTATACTTACAACATGCTTAGAAATGTTTCTTGCATTAGATTGGATTGAATCAGAATTGTGATGTTGAACAAAATCTAACTTTCTCCTAGATAATTATTGCATTTTTATATTTAAAAGCTTAGAAATCCTTTGTCAAATTTTTAAAAATCACATTCTTTTAGTTCCCTATTTGGTTTTTCTTTTTCTTTTTCTTTCTTTTTAGGGCTAGCTTCTCATAAAATGGAACTGGCTTGGGCCTCTTTGGACTTCTGAGGGCCTTTGAGGATATTGCTAGGAACATATATAGCTCAAATCTTTATTCTGAGTTTAAGAACCTGGCAGCCGTGTGTATTCGTGGTTTCAGCAGGGAACCTGCCTGTACATGGAATAACAGTGAAGGATCATGCCAAGATAGCACTTTCAATCCTAACTCTAAAAAGATATTAAAGACTTTTCTAATGCTAAGGTAAGGGATTGGGTTATTTAAGCACAAACAATGCACCTTCTGGTAAGAAATGTGTACTTTCCAACCTTGTATTGATTAATTTACCCATATTCTGATTTATTGGCTGAAATTCAGATGAGACTAGGTGGTAGGATGTGAGGATCCCATTTATTTGGTGTCAGATTAGGGAGTAGAGAGGTATGATAGCAGTCACAGAGAGAGGTTTTCCCTCCTTGATGATTTGGAAATGAGAATTGCTCAAAATAGGAAAATGCATTTGGGCACTGTGACAATATCAGCACTTAATTGTTTCCATGTGCCACTCCTTGAATTGTGGCAAGGATCATTTATTTGCCTTTTTGTGTAGGCAGTGTCCATACTGGCCAATCCTATGCTAAACACTAGATAGATGGTATTGTACAATTGATTAAGGTTGGTTACCTAGATCCAGACTAATAAATGTAGGCAGAGAGATTGAGAGAAATGTAAAGAAGGTGAAATGCTGACCTAGAGAAAAATCAAACCTAAGGATGGAGTGATATTTGCTTTTCTCTGTTCCTCCCTTTGGATTTCTCTACTGCTAGGAAACCTCTGGACTAAATCTCCTTTGAGGGCTTCTGAGACCTTGAGGAATGCCAGAAAGCAGCATGCCTGCAGAGAAGACCTACTAGGAAGTTGTCTATTTAAGCCACTTGGCCTGGGAAAGCTTCAGCATGAGTATTTGGGGTCCTCACCATTACTCTCCTCACAACAATCCTAGGAGATAGACCATGTACTTATTATTATCACATTTTTACAGATGGCTAAACTCACTCAATCTGAGAGACTGAGTTACTTGACCACTGACACACAGGTAGAAAGAGTCTGAGCTAGTACTCAAACCTAGGTCTTCAGACTGCTGAATCCACTGTTCTGTCCATTACTCTATGCTGAAGAGCCATTTTCTTCCCTCTCCTCTTCCTAAACAGAGAATCAAAGAACAGTTAAGGTTACCTTCTGTTGTTCTTTTGCCAGTCCTGGTTTCTGGGAGACTTGTAGCTAATGAGGGATAAATCAAATCAGTGTACTGCAGCTAACACCCACAGGCACTTCCCTTTTCCCTACAGTTGCCGTCTTTCCTGTTTTTTGGAAAATGTATCCTTTCATGAGTCAAACACCAGATACACTGACAAGTGGGTGCTCCAGGCTGCTATCATAATATATGAGGTAAAGCCCTGTCTTGTTTAATAGATTAAAAATGTTATAGGAAAGAGGCATAACACTCAACTGGGTAGATTCCCAATTCTGATCAGCTACCTAGTGGCATGCTACTTACACCTGAACTCAATCAATAATTGAAAGGTAATTTTTCACCTGACCAATATGAAACCAATTAAGCCTTACCTTAAAGGAGGACTATTTTTTTGGTTTTTAGCTATTCACAGAGGAAAATCATCTATGGCAGCCACTCCAGCCCTATTATTACAATCTGATTGGGATGCTAATGCTCTATGATGAGTTCTTACCCGATTATGTTCTCTTTTAACAAGGTTATAGTAGAAAGACACAGCTGGTGAACCAGTGATAGTAAATCAATTGAAGTGTCATCCTTTCCAGATGTCTAGTGTTTTCTGCAATTATCTTCTAGGTAGAAGTCTTTTGAATTTCTTTTTTTCTATCAAATAACCCCTCCCCTCTCTCTGGGCAGGCCCTCATTTACTGGTTCTTGTTTGTTATGCTCAGATTAGGGTTTGTTGTGCAATCTTTCAAATCTTTTCAATTTGGATTGTATGCCCCTGGAAACTATGTCTTATATACCACTTCATCTCTTACTATGCCAAGGATGGTACCTTGTGCAGAGTATGTAAATAACCTTATGCATACATGTGCCTTTTCTGAATCCTTAGTGTCCTCTTCTTCCAACTTACCTTGTACTGGTGCTGCATATATTTGTATATACTTGTCTATATACCTGCTGCATTCTCACTCCCACCCTCTAGAGTATGAGTTCCTTGAGAACAAGGGACTGTTTCACTTTTGTCTTTGTATCTCCCATGCTTGTCACATAGCAGATGTTTAACAAATTTCTGTTGATTGATTTTATATATGTATGTATATATATGTATATATATATATATGTGAGTGTATATATGTGTGTATAAACACACACACACACATGTTGAATGGGAAGTGGTAGGGGTGGTCCTCAGCAGGTGATGCTGAGCGGAAGAGTTAGACACTGGGGTGGTATAAAGCAGTGAGTGCTGACTGGTGACAAGGTGGGGGGGAATGACATATAGAATGGAGAAATAGGATGACACTGCACACAAATTTAGTTGACTTCACAATTTTTCTAAGGACTAGTCTGAGAAGCATGAATAGTACTCAAAATCTTAGGTAAAACACTTCTGTTTATAGAAAGCTCATGACATATTTGGAAGCCAGAAAATACACATTCATACTTAGATGACTAGCATTTTCCTACAAATTTGTTATTTTATTGCAAAAAAGCTTCTTGGGTTTTTCTTGCATTGCATTGTCCAATTTCAAAATTCTTTTTTTTCTTTTATTTATTTTTGCACCAATTTGGTTTTTCTAAATTCCAAAGAATGACACTACCTTGTACTTTTTTATATTATCAATTTACTTTACGTGAATTCTTTTTTTATACATTCCCTCTCTGTTTGCCTTAGATGTTTTTCCTCCAGGGGTTTTTGAAAGAACCACTGATTAAACACCCACTACATTCCATGTACCATACCTTTGATTTTCACCTCTCAAGTCCATCAATGACATCATTGATCCATGCATTTGAACATGCCCCATGGACTGGGAAGCTGCTGGGCATGTGGATGTCCTGTTCTAATCAATTTGTTGTCATGTTCCTCACATATAGCTTTGAGGTTTCTGGTGTTTCTGGGAGCTCATATACCACATCTATCTGGCTAACTCTGGTTTGTATTGCTAGCAAACTTCTCTCTCATTTGGACTATGGTGATTCTCTCCTAACTAGTCTATTTTGCCTCCAGTATCTTGTACAGCTCTGGCTATGTAACCCTCCTGCTCAAAGCCCTTTGCTTGCTCCCTATTGTCTATTAGATAGAACATGAACTTCTTAGTTTGGTTTTCATTCAAGGCCCTCCACAACCTGGCTCCAACCAATCTTGCTAGCCTTAGTTCCTATTACTTACTTCAATTCACCTTACCTCAACAAATGTTTAACTTCCTATGTGTGCCAAGTACTTTGCTAGGTGCAAGGGACTGTTGTTGTTGTCCTTTGTTCCCAAAGAAGACTAATGCCATCAGGAGGGTGATGTTTTCACTTGCAAGTGAATTGGATTTAAGAGAGGCAGAGCTGCTCAAAGTCATCAGCCTCACCCTCTCCTCCAGAGTCATTGGAGTCCAGTGGTCAGAGTTTCTAGGGATACAAATGAGAGTCACCTCTCGTGAAGTGTTTACATACATTTCCTTTAAGATCTAATTTAGCTTTCAACTCCTCTACAAAACCTTCCATGAAAGCACAGTGCTTTGCATATATTAGGTGCTTAATATTTGTTGAATTGGATAGACTTGATAGGTACCTTAAGGAATAAGATTCACAAGACAAAGTTCTTGTCCTCTAGAAGGTCCTAGTCTAATAATGGAGCTAGTCAGGGACACAAATAAGGGCAATACAAGATAGAGAAGGGAAGGTCTAAACAACAAACTGTTGGACAACTGCCACTTCTGAAAGGAAAGCTTAGGGGCATCATTGGAGCCTGGCCTTAAAGGCTTACAGGAAGAGGAGTATTTTCAATAGATGGAGATAGCTGTTGGAAGGGGCTTTAATTAGTTTATTATGATTGTGATTATTATTCTGAGATGCAAAATGATCCATAAGACGTAAGATGTTGTAGAGGGAAGACATGTTTTTCTCTTAGTCCTCTAATATTGTTACGGAGTCCTCTTCTGCCATCATGGCTTACATGATTCCAAAGATAATGCTTTTGACATGGCCAGCTTTGTCTGTCAGCTGTATTCTTGCTTGCTAAGACAGAATCCAATTCATTTGTCCTGTTCTGATTTAAGTGAAATTGTTCACAACTACATCCAAGAATGCCTGTCATCTGATTAAAAGGGCTAACACGAGAAAACAGAATTGTTTGCACTAAATTTGATTGCTCTGTGGGTTCTGTGGGTAGGAATCCATTTTAGAAACAATTCCTTCTTGGACATAGCACTATTTTGTAGACTAACAGAAGACATATTCTCTCTGTCTCTCTCTGTCTCTCTCCCTCTCTCCCCCTCTCTCCTTTTTTGAATACCAGTGCCAAATGTCATCCTATAAGATGGGAGTGGAGTCCAATTAAAGTATAGTTGTAAATGTGAAACATACTTCATCGTGGTGATTTGTAGGGAAGAGAAAAGGATTCAGTACCTTAAAAATGGCAGTGCTCTATGTGTGCAGTTCAGACAGAATGCAGTTAGAATTCCCCCTGGAGAGGGAGGGAGTAGGAAAACACATCTGCTTGTGATGGAATGGATATAGTGTTTCATCAAATTCAGGTAGTATGAGATGAATTCAATTCACAAAATATAACAGGACAGCATGACAAGGTGGCTTTTAATCCTATTACATGTGAGGGAGGTACGAGCCAAACTGGAGGTTATAGCAATTACCGAGAGTTTTGATTTACAGAGAGGGTGACAAAAAAGTCATAAAGTCGATTCCTCTCTCCACTGGCTGCCAACTACCCTTAGTCTCAGTGTGTCAGTGTTGAAGAAGAGATGGCAGAAGGGTTTAAGTCTGAGCAGCCCATCTAGGACGAAGAGAGGCCCAGAGAAGAGCATAAGATTTTAATTCAGTTCAACAAAGACTTTTTTTTTTGATGGGGCAGATCTAATTAGCAAAGAAGGCAGACTGTGTGATGGGACTCCTCATCATTAGGAAATTTTCTTGAATTCATCAATATAATTACAGACTCTCAATCTTAGAGATTACATTTATTTAAATCAAACCAAGAAACATTAATTTTCTGCTATCTGCTGAATTCTCTATGAGGTACTGTCAGAGACATAGAGTTGCAATAAAACACAATTCCTAACCTCATGGAGTATTAGTCTAGTTGAAGATGGTGGGTGAAGGGGGAAAGGAAGGGAACAGAGAATGGCATATATACAGATAGCTGGCATGAAAAATAATAAAAGTATATTAGGGCCAAGGATGGAAAAGTCATTCATGGTGGGGAACATCAAGGAAGAATTTCTAGAAGTGCTAACCAATTGGCATAATGGATAAAATGCTACATTTGAAGACAGATAATTCTGCCTGAGCCCCTTGATAGCTGTATGAGCTATGATTCATATGATCTTAAATCTAGAGTGGGAAAAGATCTCAGAGGTTATCTTAGTTCAATCCACTCATTTGACAGAAGAAGAAACTGAAGTCCAGAGAGGTTGTGACATTTGACCAAGTAGAATTTGGATCCTTTGATTCCAGAGCCAGTGTTTTTGAGCTCCAAATCATAGATTTTCAGTTGGAAGGGATCTTAGAGGCCAGCTAGTTCAACCTTCTCATTTTGCAAATTAGGAAATCAAGGTCCAGATACTTTCACACAGGTTGCAAGTAGCAGAACTGGGATCCAGACCCAGGTTTCTCACTCAAAATTCAACATTCTTTTCACTACAATACATTACATCTCTGGGGCTTTAAATAAAAATCAAAATTTAACAAATAAAGGCAAGTCAGGAAGAAGGAAAAGCAGGGCAGGTATTGTTATAGCAAAGTAGAGCCCATTTTCATGGGACAAAGAATTATCCAGTGTGTCTGAAGTATAGACTATTGGAAGGGAAAATGAGCCAAAATGAGAAAGCTAGGATAGGGCCAGATTTCTGAGGACCATCAATGCCTGGCAAAGGATTGTAAACTTTAATCAAGCACCAATGGAATCACTGATGATTTTGGACCATGAATTTTACGTTCTCATTTTAAGAGGGCTGTTGTATGTAACAACAATTTTTGCTTCATTCAGCTCATCTTTAATAGGCTTGTTTGTAAGGTAGGCTCTTATTGCCAAGTGACATTGTCAATCATATTCTACTGGCATTAGCCAATTTTAACCAGGAATCCTGAGGAGCTAATTTTTGAGACTCACTCCTTCTCTTTGGTGATTTTTCCTGATATCCTACAGTTCTTGTCGACAGAGGGAATCCTTAGGGCTCAATGGATGCCATTTTTCAAAAAACCCTGATCTCCCCTCACAAGAAGCTAAAATGTAAAAGTTTGCTGATCATCTTCCATTCTCCAATTTCTCCTGGGCTTTTCCTCAATTTCTTGAGCTGAAACTGCCCTATACTACTCTGGAGGTCTGGACTTGAAAATGACCTCTCCAGTTCCTTGTGCTTTTGAATAGGGGAAAAAAGACAAAAAGAAAGCAGCAGTGCAGACCCCAGGATTCTGGAATGATGCTGTTTATTGCTACCTCCTATATACAACCTCCTTGGCTATTTTCTGCGATGGAAATGGTGACTCAAGGTTGTGAATATAAAGGAAATCACTGCTTAAATAACAAACAAGAGTTCCTCTGGAATCTGGTAGGAAAAGAATTCTATCGCCATCTCCCCAAACAGAGGAGGCTCTGCTAGGCCCATGGGCCATCCTGACCACTCCCACTCTGACAAACTGCCTTGGTGCTAGCTCATTCTAAACACATGGCTACAAAGTTTGGATTGGCTTGGGTAGAGTGAGGGGGGATGGAAGAAGCTCTTCTGGAATCCTTTATGGTTTTTTCTAAAAGAAACCTCAAAGAAACCGAATTGTTGGATTTAAATGAGTCATGGGTTGAATGATTTAAACATTTCCCCCATAGGCAGAAGATATCTGAGTTATGTAGGTTGGCAAATGGAGCTTTAAAAGTTGGTGAAATTGAGCTGTGAGTGATTTTGCTATTCACATGCCCACGGGCCATACAGTGCAAAGGAAAGCAAAAGGCTCTTTGAATCAGTCCTATTTCCTCCTCGGAAATACTGGTCCCTCCTTCCTCTTGTACCTTCCTAGCTACACTTTATTTTGAGGAGAAGTAACAAAGGAGAGAGGTAGCTAGGTGGCACAGTGGGTAGAATGTCAGGTTCGGAGTCAAAAAGACTCATCTTCCTGAGTTCAAATCTTACCTCAGACACTTACTAGCTATGTGACCCTGGAGAAGTCACTTAACCTTGCTTGTGTCAGTTTCCTCACCTGTAAAATGATCTGGAGAAGGAAATGATACTCAAGTATCTTTGCCAAGAAAATCTCAAATAGGGTCACAAAGGTCAGGCATGACTGAAATTACTGAACTACAACAATAACACATGAGAAGGCAAAGAGGTAACTGCTTGGTTTTTGGGTGTCATTGCTTTTCTTTCCTTTCTTCCTGTCCCCCACTTAGTTATTTGCAAGGCTGACACCAAATCCAGGGATTTTCCATGACTGAGTTTGATGGAATGTTTCTTTGGATCACAAGTGTCTAACTTATCCCAAGAGACACTTTATTAAGGACTGATTTGGCAATAACAGGAATTGGGGGAATTTGAAACTTAAATATAATAACTACCTGTCATGACTGGTTAAGAGTATGACAGGAATGCCACTGTGCAGTGATATTGCCAATGAAACCGCACTTCTTCCCTCACTTCTGTGGGCTAATTAAAGCCAGCTCCCACAGTCATTGTTCTCTTGAATCCTATCTCTACCAGCTCTTGCTTGCTGACCTCTTCTCTGGGATTGGAGGTACCACATTCTACCTTCCAAGATTAGGCCTCATGGTTTAGTTTATATTTAAAATAAAAGCTTTTTTGCATTAAGAAAAGGGGAAAAGATCATTTGGACCTTCTAATTATGCTCATAATGGGGAAAATATGAATTTTTATTTTTTTCATGTAATAAAAAGTAGTTTTTCCCCTAAGATAGAGAAAGGTTTTATGAAGGCTGAATGCACAGGAAAGGAAAAAAAGAATGACTTTATAGGGCTGATTGGAAAGGTCATTGGATTTGTAGTCAGAGGACATGGGTTCAAATACTGACTCTGCTACTTATGACTTATGTGACATTGAATAAGTCACTTAACTTCTGTAGGTTTTTGTTAATCTTACTGTAAGATGAGAGAGCTGTATCTAAAAAAGTTAAATTTTCTTCCAGTTCTCTGTCATATAATCCTTTGAAAAGAGTCTCTTATAGAGAAGTATTGCTGGTTAGTCATTTTTCAGTCATGTCTAACTCTTCATGAACCCATTTGGCATTTTCTTGGCAAAATACTGGAGTGGTTTTCCATTTCCTTCTCCAGCTCATTTTATAGATACAGAACTGAGGCAAACAAGGTTAAGTGACTTGCCCAGGGTCACACAACTAGTAAGGGTCTGAGCATTTAAACTCAAAAAGAGGAGTCATCCTGACCTCAGGCCTGGCACTCTATCCACTGTGCCACCTAGCAGCTGCCTCCTTATAGAAAAGTATCTTCTTCTGCCTAATATATTAAATCTCTGAGTTGTGTTGTATTTGATGGGATAGGAGAAAGTCTTTCTAGGATGGCACTTTTGTGCCATGTAACAGGTGAAGTTGGCACATCCAATCAAATTTAGGTAGAGCCTAAATTTGGTAACTAGACGGGATAGTGGATAGAGAACTGGGCCTAGAGTTAAGCATACTTGGCCTCAAACATGGCTTCACATACTTAGCTTTATAAACCTGGACAAGTTACTTAACCTTTATTTCCTTTGGTTTCCTCAACTGTAAAGTAGGTATAATAAGAGCATCCATCTCCCACGATTATTCTAAGGATAAAAGGATATAGTATTTGTAAAGTACTTAATGCAGTACCTGGCACATAGTAAGTAGGCGTTTAATAAATGCTTGTCGTCTTAGACCATCAGATTCAAGTTTTATTGTTGTTTATTTGAATTGTTATTGTTTGTTTAAAATGCAATAGACACACATGAGTCTTAAAAATCCAATTAAAAATGATTTAAAATTCAAGTTTATAAGAATAATGTAAAAATGATATAAAACATAACTTTCCCTTTGCATTCATCTACTGAAGGCACCACCTTGTGGGCAGCTAAGAGTCTCAGAAAATATTTCTGACCCCCTTCTGGCCCCTTGGCCTTTTATAATTCAGACCTGATGTTTACAGTGCCCCAGACAGGGCTGAGCCAAGGGGTAGGCCTAAGGACTGGCTGTGGTCAGGACAGTAGCTATGGCTCCTGGAGCCCTCCCAAACTATGGACTATGCTACATTTTCTCAGCATTGTGGCTGTTTGGGGAGTTTATTCAAGGGTTGGATGTGGTGCTCACTCCTGCTCCCAATCACACCTGCTCCTATCACTCCTGGTCCCATTATGCCTGCTCCCCTTCACACCTGCTCCAATTCACACCTCTACTGGCTAAGGAAGATGGATGTTTCCAGTACTGGACATGGAGTGACAAAACCTGAGTTTGAAATCTGGTTCTGCTAATTGCCATCTGTGTGACTTTGGACAAGTTTGTGTCCTGTAGTGGGAGAAGTGCTGAACTGAGGAGATTTGGGTTTAAATCCTGTCTCCAACACTGAGTGAACATGGGAAGTAACTTCATTTCCCTGACCATTTATTCATCTGTAAAATGGATATCATGAATCTTGTATTATCTTTTTAAATATGGGTTTATTACTTAGCTTCTCTGGTTCTCAATTTCCTCTCCTTTAATCAAAGATTATGCTAGGTTAAATGTTCTTAGCCTGAGTTTGTGGATAGATTTCAGAGGTACATGCATTTGTATATGTATATACACATATGTGTGTATGGATATAATTTATAGCTAGCATATATGCTTGTGAATATGTGTAGGTATCTTTATCTATATCTTTAAAGCATTTTATAAATATTATCTAATTTTCTCTTCACAACAACCCTGGGAGGTGGGTGCTATTACTATCCTCTTTTTTACGGATGAGGATGATGAGAATAGTTAAATGACTTGCCCAGAATCACACAGCTATGTGGTATATGAGGCAGGATAGGAACTACAGGTCCAGGACTCTGTCTACTATGTCAATTAACTGCCTTGAGCTTGAATGGAGTGGAGTGAGATAAGGTGGGGAGGATGGGCAGAACAGCTTATTTTCATTATTTTCATTAATCTCTAACTGAAAAATGAGCATTTCCTTCAATTATGAAAGTAGACAATGAAACATCATTCTGCAAAGGGGACCATAGGCTTTCCCAGACTGCCAAATGGGTCCCAGACACACACAAAAAGATGATCCCTAAGATTCCTAACTCAAAATCCTATGCCTTATGCCCTAACTGCAGCCCTAAGCAAATATGTAAAACAATCAAAATTTTTCTGTTGCCTTCACTTCTCTTTCTCACATCATTCTTATTGGCACCCTAGATATTTCATAGGGTTCCATAGTTAACTATGATCCAGTTCCTTCACAATGTTCCTTCTCACTCCCCTTACTGGTGCCCAAATGCCAGGGGGCCCATCAGGGGCAGGCCTCAGGAAGCCCGTCTCTCCCCACTCCCATCCCCTCCATGAGGCATTGAATACTTTCTCTTGCTGGATCCAATCCCTTCATCCCCACGCTCGCTGGGGTACCTTAAAGCACTGTTCCACTTCAGCTCTTAGGCTCACTAGCCCCTTCCCTAAAGTTATTGGGATTATTTTTCTTGTCATTGCTTCCAAAGGCCCACCAGGCCTTATTACCTACTCTGCCATTTTGGCCTCTAGACTCTCAGGCTGAGAGCTCTGAAGTTGAACCCCACCATATGTTCTGAATCTCTTAATTAGAACATGATTTCCTTGAGGGCAGGGACTGAATTACTTTTTCCATTTGTATTCAGAACACTTAGCACAATGCTTGATACAGAGTAATCATTTAATAACTACTTCTCTATCCCATTTCTGACTGGTCCTGAACTGTGTTGTCCCCTCCAGTCCACTCCTCACTTGCTTGCTCTCCATAGACAGTGTCTCATTCTCTGGACTTATTTCTCCCCTCAGTGCTCACTTTACCAGTAGAAGAAGGGATTACTTTTGTGGTATGAAGTGAAGGGGTTCTACCTTGTAGGAAGTACTACCAACCACAAGGGAATGGAATTAGGGGACAGGCTTGAATTAGCATGGTGACCATGCAAATGGAGAAATGTTCTTCACGAGAGATATTGCCAAGCCAAGATCCATAGATCTTAGTAACCATTTGAAGGTGAGAAATGATCAAGATAAAAAACCAAAGATGACTCCAAGTTTATGAGCCAGAGTGATTGGGAGTATGGGCAGCATAGCGCTTTAAGTATTTCATGGAGTCAAGCAGACCTTAGTTTGAATCCTGCCTTTGATATCAGCTGTGTGAGCATAGGTAAGCCACCTACCTCTCACAGTTTATCAGTAAAATTCAAATCCTAATTGCCATTTATTAACACTTTAAGGTGTGCAGAGTACTTTACAAACACTTCATAATACTACCTGCAGAGTCCATCTCATGAGGAGCAAATGAAATAATGTATGTAAAGCAGAAAGTTGAAAGCACTATGTGTCAGCTATGACTATTAATAGAAACCAAGAGGGCAGGAGAAGGGCAATGTTCAGGGCTGTATTAAGTTGCAGGTGCTGGTAGAGAGGTCCAGTAGGCAGATGTTTACATAGGACTGAAGTCCTAGCACCACATTCCCCACAAGGCTTACTCTGCACTGAATACTATTTCATTCACAGCACTGGATGTATCTACCTGGATTTACCATAAGTACTACAAACTTATCACTGTGACTTGGCCATAGTAAAGCCTCACTGAATTAAAGGAATATCACATTAAGACTTCTAAGTTATTAGCGTGAATGAGTTTATCAATTTCTCCCTCTAGCTCACTGGTGATTGTATGACTCTATCCAGAATGAAACATATATAATAGGTAAGATTTGATTAGTGAGAAATCAAGAGATGGAACACTATCAAAGGTAGGCAGGGCTAGACCAGAATGGGGCATTTCAAATTCCTTATCTCCACAGACCACAAAACAAATGATTATGACTTCCAATTCTTCCCACTTGGGCTCCATTCCATTCTATTCTTTTATAATTTCTTAGGTCTAGTCTGCCCTGATAAGAGGAAAACCAAGATAAAGAAGAGAACTAGATTTAAAGAGACTACTGATCTCCCAACATGCAAACAAGATTCTTTAGTGATGCCTTCAAAACTATAGATATTTCATAGGTCAATGAAATGATTTGGAGTAGCTTTTTTTTTTTAAATTACGGGACCATTATTAGGAGAAACAAGAGAAGATGGCAATTCAAATTTCCTTGGGCAGCTTTATTAGAAAGACACACACAGGCTATCCAAATCATTTCCTCTCAATGCCCTTTTATTTTTAAGAAGGCAAGCAAAATTATTGCTGATTAATTGCTGGTTTTATTGGTATGATTATTAGTTTTATGTAAAATTTATTGTACAACAGTTATATTTTTATGTGCTCTCTGTACTTTATAGTATATTGGGGCCAGTTGTATAATCATTGTGTGTATGGCACATTTATGCCCATTTCATAGTACTTGGAATATAAATTTACTATTTAAAATGATTATAGAAGTTATATGTCTACATTTATGAGTCTGTGCATTTTCTACCATAACTATGATTTATTCAATGCTGAGTCTTTGGGCATTAAAGCAAGCAATTAAAACATTACTGTGATTAGAAAATGCAGGCTGCTTTATATCCATCCACTTTATGACATGTTTGTATTGGGTTGAAAAGACATGGCTACTGATGTAAATCTCACTGCAATCAGTGTAGTATAGTAGGAGGAGCACAGAATCCTAAATACAAAGTTGTTTGGCATCTTAAAAATCATTTAATCCAGTCCTTTCATTTTAAGTGGCTTGTTCAAGGTCACAGAGACATTGTCAGGATTCAAACCAAATTGTCTCATTCCAAATCCAACACTTTTCCCACTGAAAAATGCAGTCAAAAAACTTGGGTTCTAATTTTGCTTTGTGAGCATTCTCTCTGCCATTTCAGATCATATGCCCATCTATACCCTCTCATCCTATCAGAGTCTTGACTATGCCCTTTCATAAGTAGTCCCTCCCCCACCCCAACCCAAGGGCTATCTGGTGTACTTAAATACTTCTTCTGGGATAGGGGTTTTTAACTTTTTTGCGTATGTTATGGCACTGACGATCTGCTGAGACCTGTGAAGTCCTCATAATTGTGTTTTTAAATACATAAAACAGGATTACAACAGAAACCCATAGAATACAAGTCTCTTTCTCTCTGTCTCTCTCTCTCTCTGTCTCTGTCTCTCTGTCTCTCTCTCTCTCTCTCTCTCTCTCTCTCTCTCTCTCTCTCTCTCTCTCTCTCTGTCTCTCTCTCTCTCTCTCGTGCATGTACAAACACACATTCCCAGACCTCAGGTTAAGAATTCATGTTAATCTAGGTCTTTTACCATTTCACTGACATAATGATTGGCTTCCATATATTTCATCTGTTCCACCCATAGTAAAAAAGTGCTGGACTTAGAGTCATCAGAGATCTGGGTTCAAATATGGGCTCTGAAATGTATTTATTGTGTGACTTTGGGCAGGCCACCATTAGGAAACCACAATATCAGTTTCCTTATCTATAAAAAGTGAATAATAATAGTTGTGGTCCCTTCATCTTAAGATTGTGAGGAAAACGCTTTTGAAATCTTAAAATATATATGAATGTGGGCTATCATTACTAGTCTATGACTGTCACATCTTTTCTTGTCATACATATCTATAATAATATCTTTTATGACACTTTTCATGTCTAAGTCATTGTTGGTAATATTATGGAACCTATCTATATCCAACAAATATAAGTCTCTCCATTGTTTACACTACTGCAATTCTTTGAATCATATTTGAATCTGTGAAACAATTTTTAAATGACACATAGCATATACTTAATAAGTTGTTGAATAAGTAGAGCATTTTAAAGTTGGGAAGGTTCTTACTGTACAGGTAGAGAAGGGACAAGATCACAAAGGTAACTAGTGGCAAAGCCCCAACTAGACTGAATATTTCAAAACCCATTCCAGTGATCTCCATCTTAATGCCTGTTTTGCAACTTTTCTTCCTATTTTGCCCCCTCTCTCAAAAGCTATTTGACTGCTAGCAGATGCAAAAAGAGGTTTGTTCAAAAAAAAATTCACCTTAATGGCCCTATGTTGACATATCCTAAAATCTATTTTAGCCTCTCTCAGTTGCTTGTTTGCTCTTGGAGGCAGAATCACTATTTTCTATAATCTTGTCTAAGTCCTTCCATAAATCGTCCATTAAGGATATATTCAAGTCCCCATGGGACCTTCTTCTGAGCTTTAGTGCTTCATACATGCTAGTAAAATCCTCGGGCTCTCAAGTGGTCATACTTTATTCACAATATATGGCCAGATGCTTTTTTTTCAAGCCATGTATTTTCACTTCTTGCACACAAGTTATATTAGTAAAATGCTGCCAGAATCTTCTATTCCTTTGAGTGAGCCTTAGCTAGACAGCTCTTCACAGCTATTGGTAATATGACCCACAAGTAAACAGTTATAATTTGTGTCCACTATCAACAAGTACCTGGCTCAGCTGATAAATACCCTACATCTATTCTGTTGGTACTTGCTAATCAATTAATTGGATCCTCTCAGCTTTTCTTAGAAGTCTGTCAAAAGCCTCAGTGAACCTTGGCTTCACCATTTCTAGACCATGGTGAATGCCGGGACAGCAGTTCATTGACTGCTGCTGGAAGCTGGAGGCATTTCAGGATGAGTCTGAATATTAAGTGATGCAGCCATGGAAATTTCCCTGGCTGGCGTAGTGGAACTTTGATGGATGAATTCTTTGAGAAAGAAGCACCTTTATACAAAATCAGCCATATTCAAAGGAAACAGACAAAAATCTTCATAAATTATAGAAAGTAGCAGTACAAAAATGACTCAGGGCTTAGCTCTTATTTGCCTTGGCCCAGCTGAAGGTAAACTGAGCTGATACCAGTGTAAGTTGCGAAGACTTAAAAATTCCTATCTTTATACTATTCCTATATTTAAATTTTGCCATTCTTTGCCCTCACCCCTCTTGTGGGAATCCTTACCCAACACCCACCCATCAAATGCCTAATATTTAAGGTTCTATGTCAACCACAAGACTTTGACTTGAGGTCAAAAGTTCTAGATTTAAGTCCTAGACCTAACATTAAGTTGTTTTGTAATGTTGGAATAACCATAATTTCTCTGAGTTTGATTTTCTTTATTTGTAAAATGGGAAAAAATGTTTAGGTCTGGTTTAGGCCTCTATTTAATTGGAATGGGAAACTCCCTCCATTGAAGTAGAACAGCAATATCTGTAAATTAAAGTCTTAGTTGCCTAAGGCACTAAAGGGCTAATTGAAATACCCATCATCACATACCCAATATGTATTTGAAAAAGTAGCCAGCTCATGGGGATCTGCTCTCTGAGTTTGAAGGCTTAGCAGTTTAGCTCCAGGAAGGACCTCAGTGTCCAGTACCTTATCTGACCAGGTGATCTTAAGAATCTTTCTAAGACATTTCAAATGCAAATGATTCCATCTCCTGGCATGGCACTGATATACTCTCCAGGTTTCACAGGCATACAACAATGAGGCCAGCGCAATGGCTTTGTAGACCTTCAGTTTGGTAGACAGTCTAATATGGTTTCTTTACCACAGTTTTCCTCAGAGCTTCCCAAACACTGAGCTAGCTCTGGCAATGTGTGCACTAGCAACATTATGTGTACATCTCTAGAAAGTATACAGTCAAGGTAAAGTGAACTTATCCACAGCAGTCAAAATATTCCCATTTGCTATAACTGATGGTTCCACATATGGATGGTATATTGCTGGCTGGTGGAGAACCTTTGCTTTCTTGGTGTTAACTGTTAGGCCCAAAGTAGCACAAGCAGCAGAGAATTGATCCATACTCTGTTGCATCTCAGCCTCAGAAGCTGCATTGAGTACACAATCATCTGCAAACAAAAAGTCAAGCACCAGCTCTATAAAAGGCAGGACTCGAATCTAGATGTTCCTGTTTACTAGGCGACCTCTTTAGCCAGTGTACAATGCTAGTACAATGCTACTTGCACAATCTACCTCACAGGGCTGTTGTGCGGAAGGAGCTTTGAAAACAGAAAAGCAGCCATGATATAGAGTAAAGAGCCCTGGATTTGGAGCCTGAAGACTTGGGCTTGCAGTAACATATCTGGCTTGTCTTTCTCACAGGACTGTTGTAACTGACTGCAAAAATCAGTATTCTCTATGATAGGGATCTCTCATTTGCAGTCATGTTAATTTACTTGTGCTTTTTCTGGTGGTTTCTCTTCTGACTATTAGGAGCTCAGAAGCTTTACACTCATTTATGTGAACACTAGAGGATCTCATGATGCCAGAATACTTGTATCAGTTTGTATGCATGTGTGTGGACATGCATGTGCATGTCTGCATGTGTGTGCATGTGTGTGTGTGGTTACAATGTGTGTATGTCTGTCTGGTTGAAGAGGGGGAGAAACACTATGTCATAGAACACTAAAATGCAATCCCTTTTCGCACACAGTCACACTTTCCTCAAGCTACATGCAATTTGCCAAATCTCCAAGCTCTGGGATGTTTTCTCACACATCCTACATATCATCTCAGCTCATTTTCATTCTCTTGGTCACATTTGATTTTAGCCCTTAAGGAAGACCTGGTTGGCAAAGTAAAATAATAAAAATAGATGGCATGTATGTATATATCTAGATTTTCATATGTACAGTTCTCTCTATTGCTTAAATTAAATTTTTATATTAATATATGTGCATGTGCTTCTATATTAAATTATGTTAATAATATATACATCTATTAAATATGTGTCTATATATTTGTGTATACGTATATAATATAACTTTAATATTTGTAAAGTTTTTTACATACATTTATTTCACTTAAGCTTCATCATAGCCCTGTGAGGCAAGCACTATAGGTATTAACTTAAGTATTTTACAATCAGAAAGTGAGGCTAAACAAGCACCATTGTACAGAGGTCACAGAACTAGTGAGTATTGGAGGCAGGATTCAAAATCAGCTCTCTGCTGACTCATACTCCAACTATCTTTCCACCATACTAGGCTGCATCTAAAAATTGTGGAAACCTCAAATCAAATGACACTCCATCTTTAAAATTCATGATAAGAGAGATGAAATTCAAGATGGATAAGGTAGATAAGAGGGCATGCATTTTGGGGAATGCAAATTTGATCCAATGATCTGAAATTCTACAAGGGAAGTTTGTTCTGGAGAGGTGGTATGTTCCCAAGGACACAATTCTGATGATATGCACGCAAATGAATCTGATAAGAAAGAAAAAGGAGAGAAGGTAGAACTGTTCTGTTACTATTTTACTTTGCTTTGCTCTATCAAAGTGAGTGATCTTTAGATTGGAAATAGGGAGATAATATAATAGGTAACTAAAGCCAAAACACATGAAAAAATATAGCTTCCCTCCAAAAATACAAGTCAATAAGTCCAAGCAAACCCCATACCAACACTTGTGGGTGTAATTGTTGATCCATTATTGGTAATCTTTGAAAAACTACAGAAGATAGGGGGATGTATTACAGGATAAGAAACAGCTAAATGTATTTCCTATTATAAAAAAAGGAGAAGAGGGAGTATTTTTTAAGTCTACATCACTTAGTTTGATTTGAGGGGGGGCAAATTTCTAGAATATACTCTTAAAGAGGAAGTATACTAGAATATAGAAATGGAAGTAGCAATAACTAAGAGCCAGAAAAGGCTCATCAAAAACAAGTTATATCAGACCACTCTAATTAAAAAAAATACGTCATGGCTAGACTGGAAGGTAGATAGTAGTCAAACCAATGGCATAACATAAATGGATTTTGTAAAGGTACTGGGTGAAATCTGCCATAATATCCTTGTGGTCATCATGGAAAAAATATGGATTGGATGAACTAGATTTAAAGAGTGAAAATTAATGTAGCTATGTCAACATAAAAGAATGTCTGTGAGTGCGTAGCAGAGAACAAAAGAAAAATCACAAGGAAGCAAAGAAAAGATGGATACCTCTGAACACAATGTGTAGTATCTATTATTTGGGCTTTCTTGAAATGGAACTTTATTCCTGTATGTTTTGAATCTTCTCTTATGTTCCACTGTGCACATGGTGATGCTCTTTTTCTTTTCTTATTTTGTATTTAAGTTTATAATATATTTCTTTTTCTTTTCTTGTTGTATATTTAAGTTTAAAATTAATTAATTAAAAAAAGAATGTCTGTATTAGAGGACTCCCTGGCTTTCTTCAGTTCACCATTTTCATCAGGGAAAAGCTTTCTTGTAGTTCCAACTAAAATCCCATCTTCTACAGAAAGCCTCTTCCAAATTCTAGTGCCTTCCTTCATTTAATTATTTCTTATTTATCCTGTATGTAACTGGTTTGTACATCCTTGTTGCATGTTTTCTCTTCCATTAGATTGTGAGCTCCTTGAGGGCAGGGACTCTTTTGCCTCTTTTTGTATCCCTAGCACTTAGTGCAGTACCTGGTACATATTGGGTGCTTAATAGAGGTGTATTGACTGAATGATGACACATATAGGATGTTTATCAAATTTTTGTATGGCACAAAACTGGGGGGAATAGCTAATAGGTGGAAGGAATTACAGAACTGGGATCTGAACACATTTCAACCGGATGAAATTACAGGCCAAACTGAGTAAGATGAAGTTTAGTAGAGAAATAAATATAAAGTCTCTCATGTGGCTTCAGAAAATCATCTGTGCAGTGATAAGGTGTGGGAGGAATATAAAAATGGTCTAAGGCTTTCACTGGACTGCAGAGTCAGTGAATCATCAGAATAAGAGGATTGACGAAGTTAATGCAATCTTAGACTACATTAAGAGAGTCATAGTTTCCCTAATTAAGGAGTTGATTATCCTGCTGTGCTTTTTCCTGGCCAGGCCACATCTGTAGTATTGTGTTCTGTTCTGTGTGCTGCACTGTAAGGAAGACATTGAATAGTTGTCGCATACCCAGATGAGGGTGACTGTGGTGGGAAGACTGGAAATAGTGCCATATGAGGATTGATTGAAGTAGCTGAGGGTATTTGGCCTAGATGAGAGAAGCTGTGTGAAGGATGATATTACTGTATTCAAGTGACTGTCATTTGGAAGAGTAATTAGACTTGTATCGCTTAGCTCTCATGGGCAGAACTAGGGTTAATAGAAAGACATTAAAACAGAAAATTTTAGCTCAATATATGAAAAAATCATAAACAAATAGAACTTTTCAAAAGTGGGATGGGCTGCTTTAGGATGAAAGGAATTTCCTACCATTGGAGATATTCAAATAGGAGGTAATTATTAGAGATACTGGGGTAGCTAGGTGACATAGTAGATAGAGTTAAGGCCTGAAGCCAGGAAGACTTGAGTTCAAATGTGGCCTCAGACACTTACTAGCTGTATGATGCTGGGCGATTCACTTATCCTTCTTTAGCTCAGTTTCACCATCTGTAAAATGAGCTGAAGAAGGAAATGGCAAACCACTCTAATATCTTTGCTAAGAAAACCCCAAATGGGGTCATGAAGTTCAGACACAACTGAAATGACTGAACAACAACAAGTTAGAGATATTTAAGTATGAGTTCTATTATTTGACTTCTGAAGTCCCTCCTAAAACCAATTTTTTTTATCAATTTATGATATGATTCTATGTGTTTCACCTAAGGACTGGCCAATTCACTGGCTCTATTATGCTCAGTATTTTATCAATCAATCAACTATGCTTTTCTCATTAGTTAGCACTTGATACAAAACTGGGAGAGGTAGTTAACACAGTGGGATAAAATCCAGGTCCCAAAAGTTCTCAATAGCAGCTAAAGCTGGGCTTAATATAAAAATAGAAAATCCAATCACAAAACCAGAGGACCAGAATGGGGAAAGAGATGTGATAAGGAAAGACTCAATCTTATTAATGTCTTGAAGTATTGGATTCTAGGCATGACACTGATAAGCCGAAGTGCATCCAAAGGAGAGTGACCAGGATGGGAAAGAGCCTTGAACATTCATTCCCTGTGGGGACTGACTGGAAGAGCTAAGGGTATTTAGCTGACAGTGATATGCTGCTAAATGTTTGGAAACTGGCTTTCTGGGAAAAACAGTATACAAGGCATGTTTTTAAGGATTAATGACATCTTACCATCACTTTCTTAAGTCTGGACGATGAACAAAATAATAGCCCTGATTTGTAAAATTTACCAATGTCTGAGGTGTAAATGCTCACGCTGAAAATTTAACAACAGGCTCTCCATATCCACTATGAGCTGGCCCCAGCACATCCCTCAGCCTGACCATCTTGTAAATAGTGTCATCTTTGAGGATTAAAGACTGGGAATAACTTCTAACCAACCCCATGTGTATGACAGTTAATATTCTTCCAGTGGAATGGGAAAATTTTTCCCAGTATTCCCTATTGTACCATTTCATTTTCTATTGATACAGTTATTTCAAAGGTCTCCAGCCTCAAAAAGCAGTATCAGTAACTACAAAAACAATAGCATTTGCTTTGAAGTGAGAATCATAAGAAACACAGAGTGGAGATAGAGAGTTTAGATAAAATATCCCTTCTATCTTAAAGGAGCTTCTATTGTAGGAGGGAGATAAGACTCCAACACAGATAAGTGTAATATATAACACTACCTCCTCAGTGTATTCAAAGTACTACATACTACTTACTGTAAAATTCTGCTGATTGTCTTTGATTCTCTCTCTTCTCCCACCTTCCCAGGAATAAGAAGAGAACATTTTAGAAGAATGAGCTCATAAATACCTCAGGCAACCTCAGATTGAAATTGATTGCAGAAATCGTACTTTAAGTAGTTCATGCCCTCTTTAAAAATCTTAAATCAGCTTTTCCATTTTTAAACCACTCCAGGACAACTATGTAGAAAGGATTAAAGGTACTTAAATTAAAAATAGAAGAACACACATGGTTAAAAAAGGGGTTTGTTGCTACTTGGTGCCAATATTGAGCCTGGATTCTTTCAGTGAATTCCACAAAACCTCCTGTTCACAATTCTGATTTTCCAAGGATTTTTGTAAGGGACTTTATTAATTCTGAATGTCTTCCTTGGTATATATTTTGAAATTAGTTCACAAGAGTTTTGAAGTGTCTGTCACACTGTTGATTAATTTTTCCTCCTTTTCTAGTCATACTTACCAACACTGAATAAATAACATTCATTTTCTCACCTTCAAAATGATTCTTTTTTTAAATACAAGGAATTGTATGATATGTGGTAAATTATGCTAAAATGGCTTCCAGGTTTTGACATACATCACAAAATAGGAAATGTAAAAAATTGAAGGTCACAATTGTTCTTTTTTCAGCTTCCTGTGAAAGAGTATTGATTAGAGAGTGAGGATTTTTTTTTTTCTGGTAGATTTACTTAATTTTTAATTGTGAAATCTTGTGGTAAATTGGTTTGTTCCATTTCCCCTACGTATACAGAGCTTATGGATGTCAAAAGCACTTTAATGGGCTTGTATCCCTTTCTGAAATTGGAGGCAACACCAGGAATAACCTAGGGGATGAGGCTACCATGGAACCAGAGCTGCCTGGCTCTTTTTTGTGGCCAAGTTACAGAGGCAGGGAAATGTTTCACAACTCTCTTCTTTTCTAGGAGAATCAACACCCTGATCCCTCTGCCTTCTATAAAAATGTGCCTTCCCAGCCTGAGTAGTCACTGGCAGAGGAACTGTTCCACAGACAAAGACATTCCAGTGAAGTATAATGGAAAGAGAGGTAGATTTGGAGATGGAAGACCTGTATTCAAATCTCAGCTTTGCCACTTATCCTTGTGTGACTTTGGACAAGTCACTTAACCTCTATGGACCTCAGTTTCTAAGGCCCTTTCCAATTCTAAGTCAATTATTTCATCATCCTTTTTGAAAGCTTCTGCTACCCACTGTACAATGCAGTAAGGTGAAGTACAGGACCGTTGAGCTCCCAACCACTCCTTTGGTGACATTAATGATTTCTTTCTTTTTTGATATCCATTTTAAAATTAATTAATTTTTAGTTTTTAAACATTCACTTCCATAAGATTTTGAATTCTAAATTTTCTCTCCTTCCCTTACTTCCCTCCTCTCCAAGATAGTGTGCAGTCTGATATAGGCTCTCCACATACATATATATTAGACATATTTTCACTTTAATCATGCTGTAAAGAAGAATTAGAACCAATGGGAGGAAACATGAGAAAGAAGAAAAAAAGAGAGAAAGAGAAGAAATAGTTTGCTTCAATCCACATTAGACTCAATAGTTCTTTTTCTGGTTGTGGATAACATTTGTCCATCATGTGTCTTTTGAAGTTGTCTTAGATCCTTGCATTGCCAAGAAGAGGTAAGTCTATCAAAATCAGTCCTCGTACAGTGTGGCTGTTGCTGTGTACAGTGTTCTCCTGGTTCTACTCACTTCACTCAGCATCAATTCATGTGAGTCTTTCCAGGTTTTTCTGAAGTCCACCTGCTCACCATTTCTTATGGAACAGTAGTATTCCATTACGTTCATATACCACAGCTTGTTCAGCCATTCCCCAGTTGATGGGCATCCCCTCAATTTCCAATTCTTGGCTACCACAATAAGAGCTGCTATATCTATATCTATATCTATATCTATATCTATATCTATATCTATATCTACACATATATACATATATATGTGTATATATATATATATATATTTGTATGTGTGTATCCTTTTCCAGTTTTATGGTATCTTTGGGATATAGACCCAGAAGTGGTATTGCTGGGACAAAGTTTTATAGCCCTTTGGGCACAGTTCCAAATTGCTTTCCAGAATCATTGGATCAGCTTATAACTGCACCAACAATGCATTAGTGTTCCAATTTTCTCATATCTTCCCCAACATTTGCCATTTTCTTGTTTTGTCATGTTAGCCAATCTGATAGGTATTATGTGATACCTCAGAGTTGTTTGATTTGCATGTTTCTAATCAGTCGTGATTTAGAGCATTCTTATATGACTATTGATAGCTTTAATTTCCTCATATGAAAACTGCCTGTTCATATCCTTTGACCATTTACCAAAAGGGGAATGGCTTGTGATACCAATCAGTTATTAAAGATCTTTCCTGCCCATTGAATAGGCCTCAGGTGGGCTAGATAAGAGAGGCTTGATTAGAGGCATGCCTATACCCTTGTGATGCCAATCAGTGATTAAAGACCTTCCCCCCCCCCCATTCAATAGGCCTCAGGTGGGGCTAGTTAAGGGAAGCTTGATTAGAGGTTTGTTTGTAGGCAGACCTATCTTTTGCTGGTTGGATATGAAGTCCTCGGGCCCTAAAAAGAGTATATATACCCAGAAGTTAGCCATTGTGAATTCAAAATTCAGCCCTAAGAGAAGGAGTAGGAACTCTGAGACAAAGAGCTGCACAGAGACGGCAGAGCAGGGACTGGAAACCAGGGAGCTGCAGAAACTAGAGAACTGAGGGGGAGAGAAAGCAGGCAAGCAGACCGTTGGGATTCCTGAGTGTTTATGGGAAGGCCCCAGCAGGGGAGAAGGTTACAGAATGACGGTTCCTTGCTGTAATACTGTATTACAATTTCCTTTTTGTTACATTTAGATGGACTTGCTGGCTTTGGAATACAGTTATTGCTATATAGAATAGGGGTTATCAGTTCTGGGATTTGATCCTCTGGTGTCTAAATAAATGTTATTTTTCTTCTACCTTCTACCTAGAGAATCTCTTACACTTTGCAATTCTGAACTATACAGGCATGTTCATGGTTGTCTTTGAGGTCATGAATCTTGCCTTATTGATATACTTACATTCCTATAAATTTGACTTGGTTCTCTATATATTTTAGAAATGAGGCCTTTATCAGAGATATTGGTTGTAAAAAGTGTCTTCCAGCTTTCTGCTGCCCTTCTAATCTTGGTTGCATTGGTTTTGTTTGTGCAAAAACTTTTCAATTTAATGCAATCAAAATTATCTGTTTGGTCATAAATTCTTCCAGTCTCCATGAATCTGACAGGTAAGCTATTCCTTACTCTCCTAGTTTGCTAATATTATCAGTCTTTATATCTAAATCATGTGACCATTTTGACTTTATGTGGTGCAGGATATTGATCTATGCCTAGTTTATGCCATATGATTTTCCAGTTTTCCCAGTAGTTTTTGTTAAATGGTGAGTTCTTATTCCAGAAGTTAAAGTCTTTGGGTTTATCAACAGTAGATTGCTATAGTCATTGACTATGACATCAATGATTTCATAAGGAGTCCATTAAAGGGAAGAGGAGGGATCATCTGTTAGAGCAGCACAACTCATGGTGGCAACTTGTTATAGAGGTTGGTTGGTTCGTTGTTGTCCTTCATTCTCAAAGAGGACCAAAATGACAAAATGCTTGCCTCAGTTTTCTCATCTGGAATGTGAGCTGAAGGAAGATATGACACATCACTCCAGTATCTTTGCTGAGAAAACCTCAAATGGAGTCATGAAGAGTCAGCTGAACAACAACCAATAGGTTTCCAGGGAAAGTTGTGTATAGAGGCAAAATGTTGCAATGGAAAGAACACTGAGGAGAGAGCACTGATACTATTTTGTGACCTGAGGCAAGTCATTTAACCTCTCTGGGGCTCAGTTTCTTGGCTGTAAAATGAGACAGCTGGCTAGATGATCTCTAACATCTCCAAATCTTAGTTCCTAATATTCTATAACAAGTTTTCTGTGATTTGAAAAACAATATTGTCAGTAGGCTGTAAACACTGGTATTTTTTCAGATTTACTTAGAGATCTGTTTAGTATTACCCAAACCTTTAATATTTGAGGAGTAAGAAAGAGTGGGTAAGGTAGTTCTCTGTGCGTCTATATATCAGGAACCTCTAATATCAAGGAGGCAGGTAGATGGTGTAGTGGATAGAGTGCTGGGCCTAGAGTGAGGAACACCTGAGTTCACATATGTCTTCAGACACTTAATAGCTATGTTTTACCTTGGGCAAGTCACTTAACCTCAACTGTAAAATAGGGATAATAATAGTATCCATTTCACAGTTATTGAGAATATCTAATAAGATAATATTTGTAAAGTTCCTTGAAGAATGCCTGACTCATAGTAGGCTGTATATAAATGTTAGTTCTTATTCTTATTTAAGGAGGGTAGATGAACCTACATATTGCTGTCCAGTTAAAGTCACCTCTGAGACTGAGGAAACAGAACTGTGGTGTTTTCTTTTTACTTCCTATTGGTGACAATAGAATGAACAAAAATGATTCTATTTGAAAAGAGGCTTCCTTAGAGATTTCCTGCCAATACTTAAAATTATGTTAAGACTTACCACAGAGAAATGCATTTCTCACAGGAACAAATCTGATCTTTAGCAACTCCTGTAACCCCAACAATGGCATAGATCTCCCATTGCTATTCTGCCTCAGAATGCAATTGATTGGTCATGTGATCTGGCAAACTGAGACTTGGAACACAGGCTAAATGGTAGCCACAGATTAAAATGTAATTGGAAAATTACATTTCCTAGTTCAAGTGGCCACCCTTCCAATTTGTCCCTTTCTTTGTGATTCTTATCTTGGTTTCCTCCTACATCTTCATTCAGGATGTATCTAATGCTCTGGGATCCATCTTTCTATTATTCTTTTGGTATCTTGGGAGTACTAATGCACCTTTTTGCTTTTGCATCTGTTGACTCTTATTCTTGCCACCTGACAGACCCATCTCTTTTAAAAAAAAAAAACAGCTGAAAGAAACATGGTAGATAGCTAGTCCACAACCTTCTTTTTCAGATGAGGAAACTAAGGCTCTGAGACATTAAATAATTGCCCCAAGGTGACATAGAGAGTTAGTAGCAGCACCGGGTTTTGAGCCCAAGTCCTCTGACTTCTATCACATAACAGGTTAGGCATTTCTCTGTATCTTTTTTGCCCGCTCACATAAATCATCACCACCAATATGCTATTTTCTACTTATGTTCATTGTGTATTTCTCCATTGACCTTTGTGGTTTTTTTAATATATATCTTAATTCTTCTCAGAGCACAGTGTTCAATGATTCACTGTCATGTAGCAACATAGGAAGAATACTAGTATTAAAAAGATCAACATTTGTAGGAACGAACAGCTTGGGTTTATTGAAAGCACAGCACAATTTTCCAAATGCAATTCAGTCTACTCTCTTTGGTCTCTTTCATTCTGGGCCCAGTGTCCTGTCCATCTGTAGCACCTGACTAAGATACACACATTAACAAATCTCATGATATAATGTTGGCAGCCAGCCTGGTGCCATGATCCATTCGGCATTCTAGCAGCATTCAAAAACTACTGCTACCCTCTGATAAATTGAATTTGGAACAGATTGTTCTTCTCTGTGGGTGTACTGGGATGTTCCATGTGTTTTCAGAATGATGATTCCAATTTCAGGACCATATCATTCTTGGAACTATTATAGTGGGCCTTGTTTGGAAGTTGAAACCTAGTCTGCAGAATTAGGAATGAGGAAATCACAGCATTTCAGAGCTTGATGGGACTTCAGAGGCTATCTAGTCCAACCCATACCCATTACCAACAAATAGTCAACTATCTAGAGCTCCAGAGGAACTCACTATCTCTGAAAGTAGCCCCTCCTACTTTGAGGTAACTAATTAGTAGATTTTCCTCCTTATGTCAAACCTCAATTTGCTTCTTTTCAATTTCTACTCATTGCTCTTTTAGGATCAAGAAAATATGTCTAATCTACATGACAAACTGTCATACATGTGAATATAGCTACCATGACCCTGCTAAGTCTTCGTTTCTACCAGATTTTTCAGTGAATCCTCGTTTGACATCATCTCAAAGTCCTTCACCATTCTCATTGACTTCCCCTTCACATTATCTAGGCTATCAATATCTTTCCTAAAGGAGCGTCCAGTATAAATTGGTTTTATAGAATGACTTCAATTTACTTTCTCTTTAAAGAAGAAAGTAAACAAAGCCTGGTCTTTGCTCGTTTGTGTGAAATCATAGTCTAAAGGTATAAGAAATTGCGCCTATGCCTCTGGTGATAAAATGCACTTAATTTTTGCCTCTAATGTCAGCAAAGATTTTCTTATTTTTGAAACAGGAGCACAGGGGCTATGTTGGTGGATTTCATTTAGTAAAATTCAAGATAACAGAGATATGTCTATAGCAGTAAGTTTGGTTTAGAAGAAAAGAGGAATCTTTTTGTCTCTTGGATGAGCAGTTGGGGCTTTCTATATTCTTCCCCCCTTTATTATCAAAGAAAATCCTTTATGCTCCTATGCTGTAATAAGAGATTCTTACATCTAGGAACGTGCTAATATGTGAACATTCCAATGATCAGTTGATATTTATTGGAGACAAAGCTAGATTGGGAATTGAGAAGCCTGAGGACCTGAGAAGTCTTGGTCAAAGGCAACAAACTTTGGGGAAGAGGTGATGATGGTGAGCTAGATAACTTACTGAGGAGTGGGAAGAATGATGTAGGCCTATAGGTAATAGCAATAATAACCTGGACCTTAAAGTGGATTTCTTTTTTTTAAAGTAAGTTTATTTTTAGTTTCTTATTTTATTTATTTTTAGTTTTTAACATTCACTTCCATAAGTTTAAACTTTTCTGCCCCTCCCTCCCCTCTGTCTCCCCAAGATGGCTTGCAATCCAACATAGGCTCTACATATACATTCCTATTGAACATATTTTCACATTAGTCATGTTGTATAGAAGAATTAGAATGAATGAGAGTAACCATGAGAAAGAAAAACAGGAAACCAAACAAAGCAAAAAAAGAAAATAGTCTGCTTTGATCTGTATTCAGATGCCATATTTGTTTTTCTGGATGTGGATGGCATTTTCCATCATGAGTCTTTTGGAATTATTTTAGGTCCTTGCATTGCTGAGAAGAGCTAAGTCTGTCAAAGTTAGTCATCACACACTGTGGCCGTTACTGTGTCCAACGTTCTCCTAGTTCTGCTCATTTCACTCACCATCAGTTCAAATAAGTCTTTCCCGATTTTTTCTGAATAATTTCTTATAGCACAATAGTATTCCATTGCATTCATATACCACAACTTGTTCAGCCATTCCCCAATTGATGAGCATCCCCTCAATTTCAAGTTCTTGGCCACCACAAAAAAGAGGTGCTATAAATATTTTTGTACATGTGGGTCCTTTTCCCATTTTTATTATCTCTTTGGGATACAGCCCTAGAAGTGGTATTGCTAGGTCAAAGGGTATGCACATTTTTATAGCCCTTTGGGCATAGTTCCAAACTGCTCTCCGGAATTAAAGTGAATTTTTTAAAAGTAGTTTCTGAGTGATGGTGGGAAAGAGAGAATCATAAAGTGGCAATAGAGTACAAGAAGTATGCTAACTCCTCTTCCTGACTCTGTGTCAGTTGGTATGAGAGAAGGACCTAACAGCCCTGGAGATGGTATCAAGAAATCTGGAACCAAGAGAAAAGCTAGGAAACAGAAAATGGAAGATTTGTCAGGGCAGGAGATGTAGGGTGAGAGTGTTTGTGGTTTCAAAAGCTGCTCCTTTGTTCCTGTCTCTTTGAGAAACAGAGTTGTTTAGAGAGTCACAGTTTTAAGTCCCGTTCTCTTTGGCGTCAATGAGAGAGCATAAGTTTAACTTTGATCTATGATGATCTCCTAGGAATTTGCAATGAAATGGAGAATTTTAAGAGCTATTTGTAAAAAGATTCAGTTTAATTATTTGTAAAGAGATAGATAATTTGGCATCTGTGAAAAGACTGTTTTCCTGTTTTATCTGGAGACAGACTGAAAGAAAACAGAGAGGAGAAACTTTTCTCATGAGAGTACTGGATTTGACTTTTATATTGAAAATAAATAAGGAGAGGATTCTTGAGAGATTTTGCCTGTTCCAAGGAATTGAATGGTGGGACAGTGCTTCAGAAGTGAGAAAAGAGACAAGTGACAGCTTGAGGTGCCTCTGGTTGTGAGTTTTCCCAAAGCTAAAACATTACAAATAATTGTATATGTCTTTGTTATTAGTTGTTTAATTATTAATAAATCATATACTCAGCAACATTAATATTTAGTTAATCCTGGGAGATTAGGGGTATTAACATAGTCATATGAGCAACTACTTCTAAGAACATATGTTTTACCAGTTAAATAAATAATTATTCATGAACCTAGGGCAAGGACATTGACATTAAACCAAGCATACCTCTAGTTTACTCTAGAATTTGGGATTAGGATAATTAAATATGGGAGTGAGTCAAGTAGCAGACTGAGGGGAGACAGACAAGTGAGGTCAGTTGACCCAGTATAAAACTTTTAAAACAGGGTAATAGATTTGAGTTGGAAGGGATCTTGGAAGTCATCTAATGCAAACCCCTTAAGTTTACAAATGAGAAAGTAGGTTCATAGAGTTGAAATCAGTCAACAAAGATTTATTAAGCATTTACTATATTCTAGACAGTGCACTAAGCTTTGGGGATACACAGAAAGACAAAAATGGTCCCTGCCCTCGAGTTCTCTTCATTCCAATTGATGATACATAATGAAAATAACTAAGTAAGGACAAGATTTATATAGGGTAAATGGAAGGTAACATCATAGGAGAAGCACTAGCAGATGGGGTAGGGGTAGAAAGGCATGGCAGGTAAAGGTCTCTTGTAGAAAATGAAAATTGAAATTAATCCTGAAAGGAGCCAGAGAAACCAAGAGGCAGAGGAGAAAGGGGAGGACACTTCAAATGTTGGGACATCCAGTGCAACAGAGAAAGGAGAGATGTTGTATCATATTCAAGAAATAAGTAGGCCAATATAGCTGGATGTTCATGGACAGAGTTAAATGTAAGAAGACTAGAAAAGTAGGGAGGAGCCAGGTTATGAATACCTTTAAATGACAGAGGAGTTTATATTTGATCCTGGAGGTAATAAGAATCCTACGGAGTTCACTGAGAAGCAGGGGGAGTGAAGGGGGTATGACATGGTCATACTTGTGCTTTAGGAAAAGCACATTTTTAAAGGAAAATCCCCTTGGCATTTGAGTGGAGGGTAGACTAGAGCAGAGAAATACAAGTCAAGGATATCACTTATAAGACTTTTGTCTAAGTGAGATGTGATAAGGACCTGGGTTAGGGTTGTGGCTGTATGAGTAGAGAGAAGGCTAAATGAGAGATGTGATGTGGCAGTGGATTGAATATGGATTGACGATCATTCCATTAATATGGATTGATGAGATGAGTTAGTGCGAGACAAAGATGATACTGAAGTTTTAAGTCTGTGCGAATGAGAGGGTGGTGGTGTCCTTGACAATAATAGAGAAGTTTAGAAGAGGGGAAGGCTTTGGTGAAAAGATAGTGACTTTCCCAAGGTCACAAGGTAATAAGTAGCAGAGGCTGATTTGAATTCAAGTCCTCTGAGTTCAAATCCAGAGATCTTTCCACTGTACCACAAGAAAAAATGTTCTTAAAAGACTCAGAAGAAGAGAGTGATGGATTTAAGTTAGAGCTAAGATGAAGCCAGTGGTGCTAGTGTGGCCAGTGGACTGCCTTTGCTGATAATCTTCTAGTCATCCTGAGAATTCCATATGTGATGTGCTCCCAGCCTAAGTGGCTTGTCCAGGGGTAGGGAGAGTGAACCCTTCTGGAAGTCTTTCTGGGAGATGGGCCTAAGGGCAATGGGATCCTGGGAGGAGTGGTAAACTTTTAGGAATAGTAGGCTATGCTTTCAGGTTCCATTTCCTCACAGAGACTCACTACACACTCTCTTATCATTTGTCTTCCGTTCCTCACCACCACTAAAACAACTCGTTCTAAGTTCACTAATGATCTCATAGATAAATCCAATGACCTTTCTCTGTCCACCTCTTCTTTGACCTTTTTAGTATATTAGATACTGTGAATTACCTTCTCCTTGCTAACTATTTCCTTCCTTTGCTTCCATGGTACTCTATGCTTACAATTAGCTTCCTATTTCTCTATTTTTCTCTCCCGCTGACTCCTCATTCTTCTCCCACTCTTAAATATGGTTATGTTCCCATGGTTCTGACCTAAGCTCTCTTCTTTTATCTTTTTCCACTCTTTCTTGGTGATCTCATCTATTCTCATGACTTTAATGGTCATATCTATGATGATGACATCCAAATCTTTATCTTCATTCCTGATAATGACCCAGAGCTCTAATCCTATATTTCTGAATGCTTTGAGATATCTTTACTTGGTTACCTTAGTGATGCCTCAAATAGCATATCTAAATGTGAACTCATCATCTCTCCAAATTCACCCTCCTCCTCCTCAAATTCTCTATTTCTGCTAAGGAGATATTACCATGGAATTAACTTTGACTGTTCTTTGACTCTTTCTTTGACTTTCTTTCAAATAGGCTTTCAAATTCATTGATTATATCTCTGCCATTCTTCTTGCATTTTTTCTTTCTTCCCACTCGCCTTGGCCCCATTTTCTTACCTAGACTATAGAAATAGATTCTCAACTAGTCTTCTTGCTTCCAGTCTGTCTCATCTCTACTCCATTCTCATTCCACTGCATGAATACATCACAATGATCATCATACTCTTTCAAAATAAAATTCAGTGTCTATTCACTGCTTACTAAATAACATAGATTTCTGATCCCATGGTTAAATTCTTCATAGTTGGGTTATAACCCATCTTTCTAGACTTGTCTGAAGTTACTTCCCTTTACAACTCTACTTTCAGCCAAACTTGATTATTTTCCATCATCTATTCTTGCCTTGCTTTCTTCTGTCATTTTGTCTTTACTTGTGCTATCTCCCTTGTCTGAAATGAGGCCCTTTTAATCTATTTCCTTCTATTATATTCTGTCCTTCTCTCTATTATACTCTATCCTTCTCTATCCCAACTCAAGAGCCAGCTGTTCCATGAAGCCTTACATGACTTTCTCTGATTCCTCCTCAAATTTCTCCTACCCTTTTGACTAGAACTTTTAAAAAAATTAATTTAAAAAATTTAGAAAATTTAATTTTCAGTTCTGAATTTCCTTCCTCTCTTCCCTCTCCTGTATCTACCAAGAAGGCAAGAAAAACCACACCCATTAAAACATGCATAGTTATATAAAACAAATGCCAGTATTAACTGTGTTCAGAAAATTAAAATTCTAGGTCTTTTCTTTGCAATTTTCCCAGACTTTCTGGTACCATAGTTATTTGTGTACTTGTTCACCCTTATCTCTCATTAGTTTGTGAGCTCTTTGAGAGCAAGGTTTCCTATCTATATGTGCATTCTAGGGGTTATCACAAGGCATATAGTATGTACTTAATAAATGTCTGTTTTTTAATTGAATGAGTTGAGTCTGAGTGCCTTAACTGACACTAGAAAGTCTCTTTGAAGACATCACAGATTCTATATTTCTTATGATTCTATATTTGCTTGTTTACTACTCTTATTTAGTTTTTGTGGGGTTTGGACCTGTGGCTTCACTGATGTGGGGAACTCCCAGCATGGAAACCTTCTCCAGTGATTCAGCTCAGCAAATTGTCTATAGAGTTTTAAGCAGCATGTCTGAGACACAGCCAGCATGTGTCAAAGGCAGGATTTCAACCAGATCTTCCTGTCTCCAAGATCACACTACTATGCCATGCTACCAAAGAAGCTGTCATCCTATCCATGTGGTGTGTTAAATTGTGGCAACTCATTAGTGATCCTCTGCTAGGGCTCCGATTCAGTGGCAAGAGCATAAGCCTAGGAGTCTGAAAACTTTGGTTTTGGTCCTGACTTTGTTATTAAGTAGATACACTTAGGAAAACATTCTATTAGCTTTAATTTTTCATATGTCTACAGAGCTGCTCTGAGAGTCAAAAAATGCTTTCCATGGATGTATGAAAGATGACAACTAGGAAGCAGAAATATGGCTTCTCTCAAGGAGGGAAGAAAAAGTGTTATGAAATTTGTGGCAACTCCTTCAGGCAAAGTCCAGCCCAAGCAACACAGAACCTGCAGGAGAGAGCTTTGCAAGGATCACAGCAGCAGTAGAAGCAGTGGAAAGGTGAACTCAGATATTCAGAAAACAATAAAAACAATGCTCCAGGTTTGATCAAGGTTATGAATATCAGTTATTAGATGCAAATGAGAATGTTGAAATAAAAGGGAGAAAATAAGGGAGTTAAAGGGTTAGGGCAGGATTCCAAGAACAAGGGAGGCAAGGGAAGAAAGAAAGAACCCATCTCATTGCTATGTCCATTATGTCTTCTCTAAGGGTGAGAAGAGGAAAGAAGACAAAGGGAAAGGAAGGAAAAGGTTTGTATGGTGAGGGCAGTGGAAAGGTACTTCTAAATGATACATACCTAAGGAAAAGTTATCCTGGCAAGAGAGACTATGGTAGGGTGATTCTGATTCTCAATTCAATCCTCATGGATCTGATTTTTAGTAGTTTTAAATTTTGGGTGGGGAGAGCAGCAAATCACTAGATCTAACATAAGCTCTAAATCATCAAAGAAATTGTACTTATTTTGTAAAAAAAAAAAAAAGACCACTGCATGCTAGGCAGTGTTCTGGATGCTGTGGCCACAAAGACAGAAATGGAAAGTGAAGCCAGGGCCAAAGGAATAGCTTGGCAGAGCACTGAGGGATGGAGAAATTGGAGGTCACAGTGAGGATAAAGACTAAAAGTAGGAGGAGTGAGGCACAGGGAAGGAGGAATGTTAGAGTCCTTGAGCTTGGAAATAGAAACTTAGAGACAATGGTGAGATCAAGAACATGGTTGTGACCATATGACTGAGGTGGAGTGAAGGCATAGACCATGAGCATTTAAAATTTTGGTGAACTCCAGGGTATTCAAGGGAGAATCAATATGTATATTGAAATCGCCAAGAATAAGCACAAGGTTTGGGGTAGAGAAGAGGGATGCTTGGCAGATAGAGAGCACAGTGGATAGAGTGTTGGATATGGAATTGGGAAGACATGGGTTCTAATCCTGACACTTAGCTATATGACTATGGGCAAATCACTTAACCTCTCTCAGACTCAGTTTCCCCATCCGTAAATTGAAGACAACGATAGCACTTGCCTTACAGGGTTGCTGCGGCAATCAATCGAGATTACATATACAAAGTGCTTTGCAAATCTTAGAGTGCTACACAAATGCTTATTGTTATGATTAAGATTACTACACTCCTTGAGAAAGGAGAGAGAATGACCTTTGAACCATAGATGACTGCTCCCAGGATCTGCATGTGGTGGTATGTTTAGTGAGGAATGAGTATTTCAGGTGAAATAGGCAAGGTTAAGGAAGTTCTTTCCATCACCACCTATCTCTTTGGTGAGGAAACAAACAGCAAACTGCACAAGGTCAAGTCACCATAAAAAAGAGGTGGGTCCAGCTAGTTCAGCTTCAAGGGTTCAGAAGGAAACAGAAAATGAAATAAATAAGTTGGCCATAACTACCTAAATAGCAAAAAAGAGAAGCCAGATTGTAAAATCTTCAAGGACTAGGCCCATGTCTTATTCATATTCGTTAACACCCACAACAACTAACATTGTGCTTTATACATGTAGGGTGATTTAATAAAAGAATAAAAGAAGGTTTCAGGAAGAAAGGGATACATATGGGGACAATACAAGTGATTGATTTCAAGTTATAACAGGGCTATATGAGAAGAAAAATAGAACCATAGCTTAGGATGAATAAGAAAGAAGGCACAGCAAGGAATGAGCAGAGGAAAGACACAAGGTAGAATTATTTCAGAGATTGTGACCTTTAACGTGTCTGAGGCCCAGAGGCAAAAGGCTGGTGAAGGAGGGAATGTGGGAAAAACATCGATGGGGAAAAGGCACAGAGGACAACCTTGTCAGTTTGCCAAAACAGGACTGACATTTCCTCAGACATCTCATTTCCTACCCAGATGTACTCATTCTGGACTTCTTTAGTTTCTCACCATGCCCCAGGAAACTTACCTTTGGGAAATCTCATCATTTTCTAAGATCCTATCAGCCTTTTCCTCACAGCTCATCAGGACCCTCTGCCCCTCTGCTTGGAGAATGGAGATACAAACTCCATTTAAGGAGAGAGAACAGGACTCACATTTCTCCTCATTTCCCATGTGACTGAACTAATTTTAGACTTTTGGACTTCTCCACAATGCGCTCATGCCTCCAGTTACACCTTCCCCTCCTGACATCCCCTCTCCCCCCTTCACCTTCAGCTTTCTTTTGTTTGTTGGCTTCCCCGTTTAGATTGTTGTGTCAGTAAGACAATAAAAACAATGTAGATGATTGTCAAAACGCCAATGCAGTTCTGTATCGCACAGTATATGAGACTCTCCACATAGAAGACAGAAGAAGTAAACCATTTATTCAGACACCAGAGAACCATATCCCACAAGCCATTTATCCAGTCTATCAGAGCAGTAAAGCATTCAATACATAATATCCCAACATGAAGCCTCGCCATCCCAAAACCTCTCCCACCCCCTGCTGGGGTCTTCCCAAAAACAAACTCACAGTGCAGCTAAGCCAGCCTGTTCAGTTCTAACTATCATGACGGTGGCCATTTAGCAGCCACGAGCAGCCATAACTGCTTTCTCTCTCTCAGCATTTCTTGTGGCATAACTTCCTTTTCCTGTCAGGAAGCTCCTCCCACCACATGTGACCTAGGCTTCCAGTGATATAGGCAGGTCACATGGCCTATTAATGGGTGGGAAAGATCTTCAAATCTAAATTGCTTCTACAATTGTAAACTCCTTAAGTTTAAGGTCAGGAACTGTGTTGTGTTCCCAGAATTTACCACAGTGTCAGGCAAATAGGCATTTAATAAATGTTTATTGACCCTTGATAAGTTGCTACTGCATTAGTATAAATTCCTGCTTTATAACAGGAAGAGAACTAAATTACTGAAGAGAGACATAGATAGACCTTGGAAAGGTAAAGAAAGACATCTCTCAAAAGCAGAAGTTTAAAGGAAATAAAAAAAATCAAACCTATTTCAATCTAGATATGATATAAAGCATAACAGCAGAAACATCAATATAAGTGGCACTGAATAATTGAATAATAAATAGTGGGAAGAGGACTAGATGTAAGGAGGAGATTGTTTCAAATTCTGACCCCTATACTTATTAGCTATGTGACCCTCAACAAATAATTTGTTGTCTCTGAGCCTTAATTTACTCATATTTAAGAAGGTGATAGTAATACTTATGCTGCCTGTTTCACAGAGTTATTTCAAGGAAACAAAGAGACCGGACGTGAGATTTCATTAATATGGGAAAGTCTCAGTGAGAAAACCCCCTCTACCAATACAGGTTCACACTTTCTCTGCAAATTAGAATTTTAGGAATTGTCTGGAGGACTTTGGGGTCAAGTGACTTGCCGAGGGCAACGCAGTGTCAGAGGAGGGATTTAGACTCAGGTCTTTCTGGCTCCAAGGCTGGGTTTAACTGCTTTTGGTATTGTGAGCAAGGAACAATATAAGTAAATATGTGCTGTCATTAAGAACATAGAAGGCAATAGACACAAATAACAGAGCCCTAGAGGAAGAAGAGGTGAAAAAAGGAAAAGAGAATGAGAACATATGTTTATTAAGGACTGGACTTTGCTGGAGTATTAGTAGATTTTTATCTTTTTTGCTTCCTGGTGGGTAATAGAAATGTAATTTAAAATACATTAAAATGAGGTATTTCTATGATATATTTTGGTTTGTAAAGCAATCTTTGTTTTTTTGATGTTATGTTCCATTTTTCTTTAGATGTCATGAAAATCAGATCAAATATAAGAGAATATTATGAGAGCAGATTGCGGTTCAGAAGAGAAAATTCCTCTAAGAGGTGGCCCACTTGTGGCGTTGAGGCCAGGAGCACTTCTGAGGATAGCCTTAACCATATGAAAATATAATTGGTAAATATTAAAATAAACAAACATACAATAGAATACAGACAATGTTAATATGTGATTTTCTAAATTAATAAGCAGTCAATATATACAGGGTTTAGTGGCACTGTTTCTATTTGAGTTTGACATACCTGTTCTAGGAAGATCCCTCTAAGAGATAGGACGTATTTTACCTAATCAAAGAAGAATTGAAATTGTGAGCTGGATTTTTTTCACCACCAGAATTGCTTCAGAATAAAATGGAGAAACAACCCATAGAACTGCCAGGCCTTTGGGGGCAACTTTAGCAATGCCTTCCTTCACAGGGTTTCTCTCGAACTGTCTAAGCCAGCTGCTCTCCCCTGGGCTTTCTTTGGCCTGGGCCAGGATAAACAAATTATTTCTAAGTAAGAGCCATAATATTAAGGATCAAAAGAATAAAGTTTAGTAGAAATTGCCCATCCCTCTCTTGTGGCCACTTATGCCCCTCTTTAGACAGCAGCTTGGCTTCCATCAGGAAATCTGCTGTAACTTCCTTCTTGTGCCAAACCAGCCCAAATCCTTTAACTGGCACAATCTTTTAAGCAAGTCCAACTGAGGGGGAGGCCTCTGATGAGTAGTTTCAGGCATGGGTGAGTGATAGCATGAGAACTAGAAATGCACTCACACAGGAATAGAGATATCAATACTTGGCTCCAAAATGAAATTTTAAAAAAATAGGTTTTATTACTGTCTTTTGTTTTTATGTCAAAGTCATTTCTGGAAATGAGCCCATCTCTCTCCCTACCCCCAATCCTGATCCCTTTCCTTTGGCAGGCTGAACTTTGGAATAAAGAAAAAATAATAATAATAAAAAATTCAATATAGTAAACACAAGATAATTTGTCTATGCATACTTGGGCCAAAAAAAGCCCATGGGAAAGCAATTGGCTTGGAGACTCCTGGAAAAATTCCATAAAAGAAGGTACTTCCAATGCTTCACAAAGACCAGTATACAATATTCTGTCCTAATATTGCCTGGTATCTCTGTCATAAGGAATGAAGTATATTTCATTATCTGTCCTCTGAGTCTATTATTGGCTTGTCAGCTACTCAGGATTCAGCTTTCTTATAGTAATCTTTTTTATTTGTGTTATTGTAGTCATTTGTTCTTTTGCTTATCCTTATTTTGCACTATATCTGTTCATATAGACTTCCCCCCATTTCCTTGAAGTGTTTATATTTCTCACTACTCAATAATATTTCATTCACATACCACAAGTTACTCATTCATTCTGCAAATGATGCACATCAACTTTGCTTCCAATACTTTGTTACCACAAAGATTGTTATGAATGTTTTGGCATAAATAGGACCTCTATTTTTTTACCCCCTTGGAATATATGTCCATTTGTGACAGAAGTAACGTTTTAGTTACACTTCTTGCACAATTCCAAATGGATATCTAGAATGCTTGGACCAATTCACAGCTCCATCAAGTGTGTAATTGTGTGACTGTCATCCCAAAGCCTGCCAATTGTTAACTATTCTTGTTTTTGTTCTGTTCTTTGCTAATTGGCTAGGTGTCAGGTGAAACTTCAATTGTATTTTGCTTTTTTCTTGCCTATAGTGATTGGGAGCATGTTTTCATATTGTTACTATAATTTACAATTCTTCAGAAAGCTGTTCACATTCTTTAACCACTTATCTATTAAGAATGGCTCTTGGTCTTCTATTTTGGATACCAAACATTTACAAGTGATATCTGATGCAATTTCTCCCCCTCCCCAAATGAGAGCAATTCCTCTGTATTATCTATCCCACTATACCAATAACTTTGATTAACCAATAAAAAGGAATGTTAAATCCACTTAGATAGCAATGAATGATTAAGAAATTAAAAGCACATTTTCATGTGTCTATGTCTAGATAAGCCCATGAGAATGGGTTGAAGCAGGTTTGTATTTTAACTTTAAAATATTTAAATATCATCACAGAATCCTAAAGAAAGCAATAAGTAGGCAATGAACTAAATGATCTAAGGCGCAAAAGAGATAAGGGGAAAATCAGGAATACTTCTCAGTCAAATGGTATCTTTTTAAATTAGTTAACACTACCGTTTTTGCTTTGCTTTGTTTGTTTTAGAGATAGATAGGTAGTCCAGTAGATGGAGCACCATGTCTAAGTTAGGAAGACTCAACTTGATGAATTCAAATCTGGCCTCAGACACTCACCAGCTGTGTGACCCTGGGCAAATCATTTAACCCTATTTGCCTCAGTTGACTCATCTGTAAAATGAGCTGGAAAAGGAAATGGTAAACCACTCCAATATCTCCGCTAAGACTCATGGAGAGTCAGACATGTTGGAAAAACAACTGCTCATTTTTCTATGGTTGTCATTCCTGTAAATGTGCTTCTTTCTGTCAACTTTTTCCCCTTCTTTTAGCCCATTGCTACTGTTCCTCTCTTTCATGCTTTACTGCCTAGTCTCTTGTCTTTCAGATGTATTTGGTATAGATCTATGACCTTCAAGAGATAAGAATGATTAGATGAGACATTGCCACAACGAGACTCAAAGAAGACACTAGGTGGTCTTATTCTTCACTTTTTTCTTAGTGAGCAACCCACTTTAGTCCATAGACTGAGCCTGGGGACTGCTCACATTCAAAGATTTCAACCCATGAAAGGAAACTGCTGAGTTTCAACTCCAAGAAGTCTTTGAAATTGTACATCTCTACCTTTCATTTATTCTCTCCACTGGCTGATTATTTCTTCTTGTAAAGTACTGACCATTGGCATCTAGCACTTAATGTCTGAATATCTCCTTCTCTGAAGATCAATCAACAAGAGTTTATTAAGTGCTTACTAAGTATCTGGCACAATGCTGAGCACAGAGGATATAAATAAAAAACAGAGTTTAGGATTAAAGGGACTTAGATTCAAGTGGGGGAAACAACATATATATATATATATATATATAAATCAAAAAATAAAAGATAAAATACAGAGTAGATAAATGGTAATTTTAGGGGGAATAGCACTGGGAAAGGGGGAAGGTGACAGAGATGAAAGGAAAGGAACATCAGGAAAGGCTTCCTTGAGAAAATGGAAGTTGAGTTGTCTCCAAAAGAAACCAAGAAGCCTAAGAGTAGGAGGTCAGGAGGAAGAACATTCCAGACACGGAACTTACTTTTTTTGGTTATTTTGACTGATTAATCAAAAGGAATGGAGATGGGAGATAGTGTATTATGTGTGAGGAATGGCAGGAGGTCAGTGCAGCTAGATTGTTGAATGGCTAGAGGGGAGGAGAACAGTTAGTCAAAAATCATTTATTAAGTGCCTACTACGTGCCAGGCATGTAATAGCAGAGGTTTAGAAATTCAATTACAGGTTCATTCTGTTCACTGGAATGAGATACAATACCTTTGAAAGTATTGCCATATGGCAAAAACCTCATAACCAAAACTTGTTTTCACTGACTATACCTGAGGAGCTTTTACTATTATAGATCACATTTTTGTACCACTTCAGGACTTAAAAATCTCTTCATGACAACTCTATGGAGTTTGATATTGTAATTATTAATCCCAAATTACACATGAAAAAAATGGAGGTATCCTGGTTGAGGTATTCATGATCACAAAGCTAATACATATTAGATTGAAGCCTTAAATCTAGGTTTCCACAATATGTTCAGAGCATTTTCCATGATGACATAGGATTTCTGTCAAGTACTGGAATTTCTACATGGAGGCAGAGAAAAAAGAAAATGAAAGGAATTTTGGCTATTCTAATCTGTTCTGAACCTTCAAGTCAATTAGTAATTATTAATTGTTCTTTGTGTGTTAGTCAGAGAAAGGAAAAACACAAAATAGTCTCTGCCCTCCAGCAGCTTACACTCTGATAGGAGTGATAATGTGCAAATAAGTAGATACATATAAGGTACATATAAAGAAGATGGAAAGTAAACTTAGAAGGGAAGGCTTATGTGGTCCCTATAGCCATCTCCTTTTTCTCCCTCAGAAGCCTTTCAGATCTAATAGTCAATTAATTAATTAACGGTGCTCATCCTACCCTGGGAACAGGTGTCCCTAGGATATTGCCAAGGTAGCTAGAGGGTGCAGTGAGGGGTACTGGACCTCGAGTCAGCATGAGCCGAGTTCCAATTCAGCCTCAAACATTTACTATCTAGATGAACCTAGGCAAGTCACAACATCGGTCAGCATCAATTTTCTTAGATACAACATGGGAATAATAGCAGCACTTATCTCCTAGGGTAGTGAAGATCAAATGAGGTAAGATTTGCAAAAGTACTTAGCACAAGGTCTAGCACACAGTAGATGCTTAATAAATCCTTCCTTCATTCTGAAAGGCCAACTCTAAAAATTGAGGCCTAAAACCACAACCATGTGGGCAAAGTAAAAAGACAACATACACACACAAACTAGAGTTCCTACTCTGAAGAGTCATACGTTCTACATTATGTGCTATATTTATATAACACTTATTACATTGAGTACATGAATAATTTTTGTATCTCCTTTTCTTCCTAATATCATTCTGTACACTATAATTCTACATGTTCTATAAGTATTTAAAAATGCATGTTGCTTGTTGCAGTATGTTGAATTATGGTGATAGTGTAATCATGGTCATTCTGTCCAAAGTACTAGAGATGGGGGGGGGGATCTGTGCCACAGTTCCCTTTCTCTGTAACGGTCACAGCATCTGGCCCTCAATGAATAATACAGAACAGCACAGGAAGAGATCATTTATCTGTTGTGGATGACTCACATTGCTCTGTCTGAGCTTTAGCCATCTGGACCTTGTTATCTATAATGAATTTTTAAAAATATTAAATGTTTAAAATACTCAGTATAGTTATTCATTCCATTAATTCTGTTAATTAAAAAAAGCACCCTGGCTAATATATTAATCCTTTTGATTGGAAGAGAAAGAGGTAAGGCCTTATTCTAAGAACCTTAGTATTCATATACTTGTTGACTTTTGAAATTTAGGGGACAATTAAAAAAAAATCCTGTCATTGGGAATGACATTTACCCTTTTTCATTTCATGCCCCATTCACCATTTAAAAATACCAACATTAAATTATTATACTCCCAGGATTGCTATATGTCCATGATTTTGTTATTGTGACAGCATCCCAAGCCATCATATAACTTCTTAATACTATCCCCCTCACCCTTTTCCCACACCATTGGATTTTATTGCCTATTAACTCATTTCCCTGTTTCCATTTTTTAATTTATAAGGAGACACAGACTTAAAAATTCTGGTCTTTTACTCATTCCTTTTGATTTCTTCTGAAATCCCCTTGCCCTTCTTTCTTCCAACCTCTCACAGATAAGTAGCTTCCCTCTCTTCATTCAAAGTTCATTTATTTAAAAAAATATATTGTGCTCTCCCATTCAGATCAGTCTGTTTCCAGTATCTCTGGTCACATTTTCCTTTCAATACTCTGAGCTGAGAATTTGACTGGGGTGGGGTGGGACAGACTCTATAGCAGTAAGTTACACAATAAATGTCACTGATTTGCAGATTTACAATTAGCCATTTTTAATGAAGGAAAGAAATGTTTGTGATTTTCAGCTCATGGTAAATGAATTCTGATCTTAAAGATAAAAAACCAAACAAACCAACAACCACATTGTAATACCATAGGATGAGGCAGGGGGAAGGGAGGGAGGAATCTTTTGAATTCATATTACAATGAAATCAATTAGCTGAAGGTTATGGTTCATCACGAAAGAGAGGTGAAGACCTCAAAAGATAGTATGACTCTAAAACTAGTAACTGCTGAAAAAAAAAAAGAAAGTATAACTCTCAGATAGTGTTTCAACAATCTGGCTAGCAGCTTCTGTGGGGGTGTAAGATCCACCCACAGCCAGCATCCAGAAAGCTGCCAATAGCACAGGTTCTTTTGATCTGCTTAACTAAGGAAAGCAAGGTGAAGGGGTTGACAAGCTTACTTTAATTCAGCAACAAATATCATTCACTTAGTTCAGGGGAAGAGATCAGCACACTGAACTTCAGAGCAAATTACAAACATCAACAGACAGACCAAATACAGATTCATAGTTACCAACACCTAGGTTCAGCCCGGAGCTTAGAACAAGGGCTGGCCCAGAGTCACATGTGCCACCAATGCTACGGGAATGAGCTCCAAGGAAGAGGAGGCCAACTCCTGGTTTCATATCTTTTTCAGCATCAGGAGTGAGTCACACATGCAACTCACCCATGTGACCTAGAATCCTCACAAAGAGGCGACTTAAACCCACATGGTCTGAAAGTCTCTGCTGTCCCAGACACGTAAACTAGGCCCTCCCTGGAGTTAGCCCCACCTTGGGCCACACCTTAGTTGCCAATCCACACCCACATAGGTTTTACACCTAATAGGGGTTTGGGTCTGGGGCTTAGCACTTAGTAAGACTCAATGAAATACACTGAATTACTCAAAGCAAACAAAAGGCAAACTCTTCAAGGGCACTTGTTGAACTAAGTGCTAAGGGGCCCATTTTGCTTACCAACACAGATAGACGTAATTGCTTCATTGTGATCCTGTATCTGAAATAACTGCTGTAGAACCTGGCACTTAGTAGATGTCTAATGAATGATTGTTGATTGGTTGAAGACAAAATGAAAAGTAAATGTCAGGACTAGGATTTTATATCTATTTAGGTAGTAATGTCATATGGAAGAACACAGTAACCACTCCAAGAGTTACCTGACAATGTAGGGCTTAGAAGCCTTTTGTGAAGGGTAGCAATGGAAAGAGTCCTGGACTTTAAACAAGATTTAAGTTCAAATCCATGCAAGGGCAGCTAGGAGACACAGTGGATAGAGCACTAGGCTTGGAATCAGGAAGACTCCTCTTCCTGAATCCAAATCTGGTCTCAGATACTTACTAGCTATGTGGCCCTGGGCAAGAAGCTTAACCCTGTTTGCCTTTGTTCCTTATCTGTAAAATAAGCTGGAGAAGTAAATGGCAAACCATCTTTGCCAAGAAAGCCCAAAATTGGGTCATGAAGTTTTGGACAGAAATGACTTAATAAAACCAATTTCAAATCCAAGAACCACCATTTCTTAGCTATAAGAATTTGGTCAAATCACTTTAGCCATCTGCGCCACTTGAAAATAGGGATGTTTATAATCTTTCTTTTCCTTACCTCACCAAATTATTGTGGGGATCAAATGACACAAAAAGTATGAAAATATTCTGTAAAAACCCAAAATAGCATAGTACTATGAATATAAGCATTGAAGGAAGAGGCTCATGACTGTATATCCTTTTCCTACTTGTTTTCCTTGAGATCACTGCTATTGCCTATCTCATATCCAGGAAGCTAGGTGGCACAGTGGATAGAGTTCTAGGCCCGGAATACTGGAGTGCTGGAATATTCCTGAGTTCAAATCTAGCCTCAGAGACATCCTAGCTGTGCGAGCCTGGGCAAGTCACTAAACCCTGTTTTCTTCAGTTTTCTCATCTGTAAAATGAGTTGGCAAAGAAAATGACAAACCACTTTGCCAAGAAAACCCCATACAGAGCCATGAAGAATTGGAAATATCTGAAAGATTACTGAAACAACATCCTCTCCCCAGGAGAAATTGTCCTGTAAAGAGAGGCTGATGGTTATCCTGAAAGCACCAGTACTAAAGAAATTAAAGAGGTCTATTCATTGAATGGGCATTACCTCTCTCACAGTGAGAACCTGAAAAGACCTTAGCCTGAAAGGGCCAGGGTCTTGCAATGCATCCTGGGCCATCTCCAGTCATCCTGGTGAATATCAGGCCACTGGACCCAGATGTCTCTGGAGGAGAAAGTGAGGCTGGTGACCTTGCACAGCCCTCCCTCATGCAAACCAAAGTGAACTGCAAGTCATGTCATCATTTCCCAGATGTCATGGTCCTCTTCGAGAATGAAAGACGAACACAAGAGAATGGTGCATCAAGATTCCTTGCAGATACTCTTGATTCTAGGAAAAACCACCAATCATTCTTTTGCTTCAGTTCACCAGTCTATGAAATGTCAATAGTTGGACTATTTTGTTTTTTTTTTCTGTTTGTCCATGGTTGAAGGTAGCTCCATTTATGAATGGTATAAGAGCTTTCAGTTTGGAATTAGGCCTGGATGCAAATCCCAGACCTGTTATCTTTCGTAAAATGAGAAGGTGAAACTAGATGACTTCTAAGGTCCATTCAAGCTCTAAATCTGGGGCCCTGCAATTTACCACTCATAGAGCATAGACTTTATTTGTTTTGTGTAAGGGGTTAATCTATTTGCAGTAATTCACTTAAAAATTATTTACTTTTAACATTTTAAAAAATTTGAGTTCCAAATTCTTTCCCTCCCTCCAGCCCTTATGAACCCATTGAGAAGGCATGCAATATACCAATTATATATAGGAAATGATGAAAAACATTTCCACTTTAGCTATGCTGCAAAAAAGTGAAAAAAATAGACTTTTATCTGCACTGAGAGTTCATAGCTCTCTCTCTGGAGGTGAGCATTTTTCACCATGAGTTTTTCAGAATTGTCTGGATCATCGTATTGATCAGAGATGTTAAGTCGATTATCATTTCAATATTGTACCTCAATTCATATAGGTCTTCGCAGGTTTATTTGAAACCATCCCCCTCACTACTTCTTACAGCCCAATAGTATTCTACCAAATCATATACCACAACTTGTTCAGCCATTCCCCAATGATGGGCATCCTCTCAATTTCCAATTCTTTGCCACTAGAAAAAGCTGCTACAAATATTTTTATACATATAGGTCCTTTTCCTTTTTCCTTGATACAAAACTAAGAGTGGTACTGCTGGATCAAAAAGTATGCACAGTCTTACCACCTTTTAAGCATAGTTCCAAAATATCGTCTGAAATGATTGGACCAGATCACAACTTGACTAAAAATGCATTAGTATCCCCATTTTTAGACACCCCTTCAGCATTTGTCATATTAACCTTTACCTTCATGTCATGTAATCAATACGATAGGTATGAAATGATACCTCAGAGTTGTTTTAATTTGTATTTCTTGAGTCAATAGTGATTTAAAGCGTTTTTTCATATGATTATAGATAGCTTTGATTTCTTCTTCTGCAAACTGCCTGTTCATATTGACCATTTGTCAACTGAGGAATGGCTTGTATTTTAAAAATTTGTCTCAGTGCCCTATATATTTGAGAAATGAGTACTTTATCAGAAAAACTCGGGGTAAACCTTTTTCCCTATTTCCTGCTTTCCTTCTAATTTTGGTTTTGTTTGTGCAACGCTTTTTTAAATTTCATGTAAACAAAATTATCCATTTTACTTCACATGATCCTCTCTATGTCTGGTTTGGTAATAAATTCTTCCCTTATCCATAGATCTGACAGACAAAAATCTTCCAAGAGCCCTTAATTTACTTATAATAATATCACCTTTTTAATCTAAATCATATACCCATTTCGATCTTATCTTGGCATACAGTGTGAAATATTGGACTAGGCCTACTTTCTGCCAAACTGCTTTCTAGTTTTCCCAGCTATTTTTTCAAATATTGAATTCTTGTACCAAAAGCTTAGATCTTTGGGTTTATAAAATACTAGATTATTATGGTCTTTTCTACCGTGTAGGCAGCTAGGTAGCTCAGTAGATAGAGCTCTTGGCCTGGAGTCAGGAAGACCTGAATTCAAATCCGGGCTCAGATACTATCTGTATGACCCTAGGAAATTCATTTAACCTCTATTTGCCTTAATCCACTGGAGAAGGAAATGGCAAGCCACTCCAGTATCTTTGCCAAGAAAACTCCATGGACAGTATGGTCCGTGGGGTCGTGAAGTCAGATACGACTGAACGACAACAATTGTTTACCTAATCTATTCCACTGATCCAGGACTCTATTTCTTAGCCAGCATCAGATTGTTTTGTTGATTACTCCTTTGTAATATAGTTTGAAATTTGGTACTGCTAGGCTACCTTTTTTTCCTTACCCTTTTTCATTGATTTTCTTGATATTTTGAACTTCTTTTCTTACAGATAAATTTTATTATTTTTCTAGCACTAGAAAATAATTCTTTGTAAGTTTGATTGGTATAGTACTGAATGAGTAGTTTAATCACTTTCATTATATTAATTCAGCATACCCATAAGCAATTAATATTTCTACGGTTGTTTAGATCTGTCTTTATTTTGTGAAAAGTGTTTCATAATTGTGTTTACATAGTTCCTGGATTTGTCTTGGCAGGTAAACTTCAAATTACTTTATATTGTCTGCAGTCATTTAAAATGGAATTTGCTTTCCTATCTCTTCCTGCTTTGTAGTTTTGGTAATATATAGAAATGCTGATGATTTTTATAGGTTTATTTTATATCCTGCAACTTTGCTAAAGTTGTTAATTGTTTGAATTAGTTTTTTAGTTGCTCCTCTAAGAATATAATCATATTGTCTGCAAAGAATGATAGTTTTGTTTATTTGTTATCTATTATTATTCCTTCAATTTCTTTTTCTTGTCCTGTAATTATTGCTACCATTTCTAATACAATTTTGCATAATAGTGTTGATAATGGATATCCTGGGCAGCTAGGTGGCTCCGTGGATAGAGTGCTCAGCCTGATCTAGCCTCAGACACTTACTAGCTATGTGACCTTGGGTAAGTAACTTACCCCATTTTGTCTCCATTTCCTCATCTGTAAAATGAGATGGAGAACGAAATGGCAAACCACTCCAATATCTTTGCAAGGAAAACCCCAACTGGGGTCACAGAGAGTCATACTCACCTAAAAATCAACAACAGCAACAAAATGGACATCCTTGCTTTTCATTCCTAACCTTATTAGGAAGACATCTAGTTTACTGCCATTACAGATAATGCTTGCTCTTGGTTTTACTACTTATTTTTTTTAAAAGAAAAGTTCCACTGATTCTTACACTTTCTTGTGTTTTAAATAGGGATGGCTGTTGTATTTTGTCAAAGGCCTTTTCTGCATCTATTGAAATAATCATGTGATTTTTGTTGCTTTTGTTATTGATATGGTCAATTATGCTTATAGTTTTCCGAATGTTGAACCGGTCCTACATTCCTGGTATGAATCACACCTGGTCATAGTGTATGATTTTTGTGATATATTGCTGTAATTTCCTTGCTAGTATTTTATTTGAAATGTTTGCATCAATATTCATGAGAGAAATTGGTTTTTATTTTCCTTTTTCTCTGTTTGTTTTCCTGGTTTAGGTAGCAAAACTTTATTTGTGTCATAGAAGGAATTTCGTAGGACTCTTTCTTTGCCTATTTTTAAAAAATAGTTTGTATAGTATTAGGATTAATTGTTGTTTAAGTGTTTGTTGGAATTTATTTTTAAATCCATGTGGTCATGGGGATTTTTTTAGGGAGCTAATTTATGGCTTGTTCAATTTCTTTTTCTAAGATAAGGTTATTTAAATATTATATTTCTTTACCCATTAATCTGGTCGATTTGTATTTTTAAACTATCAATTTATCTTAGATTGTTACTTTTATTGATTTATAATTGAGCAAAATAGCTTCTATTAATTGATTTAATTTCATTTTCATTGGTGATGCATGTATACTTTTCATTTTTTATACTGGTAATTTGGTTTTCTTCTTTCTTTTTTAAATCAAATTAACCATTTGGTTATTTTTTAAAAATAAAATCAGCTCCTAGTTTTATTTATTAGTTCAAATTTTTTTAACTTTCAATTTTATTAATCTCTCCTTTGATTTACAGTATTTCTATTTTGGTGTTTAATTGGGGATTTTGAATTTGTTCTTTTTCTATTTTTTTAATTGCATACCCAATTCATTGATCTGCTTTCTCTTTTTTTTTATTGATGTAAACACTTAAAGATATAAATTTTCTGCTACTTACTGCTTTGTCTACATCCCACAGATTTTGGGATATTGTCTTATTGTTATTATTTTCTTTAACCAAATTATAGATTTTTAAAAATTTGTTCATTCTTTAGCATTAGATTAGTTTGCAATTAATTTTTAATTTATGCTTCTAAGGCCTTTATTGAATGTAATTTTTATCACATTTTGGTCTGAAAATGATGCATTTATTATTTCTGCTTTTCTGCATTTGGCTGTGAATTTCTGTATTTGGTGTTTTATGCCCTAAGACATGGTTGATTTTTCTACAAGTACCTTATGCAGCTGACAAAAAGGTATATTCCTTTAAGTTTTCTCTAGAAGTCTATCATATCTAACTTTTCTTTGTTGTAAAGAAGAACTACAACTAATGGAATGAACCATGATGAAGAAGAACCAAAACAGAAACAAAAACAAAAACAAACCTGCCCCCTTCCCCCCGCCCCCCCCAAAAAAGAGAGCAAATAGTTTGCTTCAATCTGCATTCAGACTCCGTAATTCCTTTTCTGGATGTGAATCACTTTTTCCATCAAGAGTCTTTGGGAGTTGTCTTAGAATCTTGCATTGCTGAGAAGAGTCAAGTCTATCAAAGTCATCAGAGATACTGTGTGCCTGTAATCATGTATAATATTCTCCTGGTTCTGCTCCCCTCACTCAGCATCAGATCAAAAAATTCTTTCCAGGTTATTAGGAAGTGTGTTTGCTCCTCATTTCTTATAGCTCCTCATTTTCTTATAGTATTCTATTCTATTATATTCACATACCATAAACCAAGTTGTTTAGCGATTCCCCAATTGATGGGCATTCCCCTGATTTCCAATTCTTTGCCACCACAAAAAGAGCTGCTATAAATATTTTTGAATGTATAGGTCCTTTTCCCACTTGTATGATTTCTTTGGGATACAGCCCTAGAAGTGGTATTGCTGGATCAAAGGGTATGCACATTTTTATAGCTCTTTGGGCAAAGTTCCAAATTGCTCTCCAGAAGGGTTGGATAGTTCACAACTCCACCAACAATGTATTAACGTTCCAATTTTCTCATATCCTCTCCAGCACTTATGATTTTCCTGTTTTGTCATATTAGCCAATCTGAGATGTGGTACCAAAGAGTTGATTTGATTTGCATTTCTCTAATCAATAGTGATTTAGAGCATTTTTTCAAATGACTATAGATATCTTTAATTTCTTCCTCTGAAAACTACCTGTTCATATCCTTTGACCATTTGTCAATTGGAGAACAGGTTGTATTCTTATAGATTTCACTCAGTTCTCTCTATGTTTTAGAAATGAGGCCTTTATCAAGACACTGGTTGTAAAAATTCTTTCCCAATTTTCTACTTCCCTCCTAATCATGGTTGCATTGGCTTTGTTTGTTCAAAACCTTTTCAATGTAATGTAGTCAAAATTATCCATTTTGCATTTCATAATGCTCTCTATCTCTTGTTTGGAGATAAATTCTTCCCTTCACCATAAATCTGACAGGTAAACTCTTCCTTGCTTTCCCAGATTGCTTATAGTATCAGCCTTTATATATAAATCATGAACCCATTTTGACTTTATTTTGGTATATGGTGTCAGATGTTGGTCTATGCCCAGTTTCTGCCATAATATTTTCCAGTTTTCCAGGCAGTTTTTGTCTGATAGTGAGTTTTCATCCCAGAAGTTGGAGTCTTTGGGTCTGTCAAACAGTAGATTACTATAGTCATTGACTACTGTGTCTTGTGTACTAACCTATTCCACTGATCCACTACTCTATTTCTTAGCCATTATCAAATAGTTTTGAAGACAGCTGCTTTATCATACAATTTAAGATCTGGTGTGGCTAGGCCACCTTCCCTAATATTTCTTTTCATTAATTCCCTTGATATTTTGGATCTTTTGTTCTTCCAGATGAATTTTGTTATTATTTTTTCTAGCTCTATAAAATATTTTTGGTAGTTTAATTGGTGTAGCACTAAACAAGTAAATTAATTTGGGTAAAATTGTCATTTTTTTAATATTAGCTCAGTCCAACCAGGAGCAACTGATGTTTTTCCAGTTATTTAGATCTAACTTTATTTGTGTGAAAAGCGTTTTGTATTTGTGTTCATATAGTTCCAGGGTTTGTTTTAGCAGGTAGACTCCCAAATATTTTATAGTGTCTACAGTAATTTAAATGGAATTTCTCTTTCTATCTCTTGTTGTTGGGCTTTGTTAGTAATATTTATGAATGCCGCAGATTTACGTGGATTTATTTTTTATATTCATTTTCCCCTTTCCCCTTCTCCTGCCTGTAGGACAAGTTAGATGTCTATACTTAACAGAGTATGTTATTCCCTCTTTGAATCAAATCAGTAAAGCTGAAACAATGCTCATCTCCCTCCTTTTTTCCCTCTACTATAATATTTTCTGTGCCTTTTCATGTGATGTAATTTACCCTTTTCTGTTTCTTCCTTTCCTCCTCTCCCATTACAATTCCTTTGTACCCCTTAGTTAGGTTTTTCATCATCATATCAGTTAATTTATACCCACACCCTCTAGCCATATATATCTCTTTTAAATGTCACAGTAAATATACAGTTTTCAAGATTAAAAACTATCATCCTCCCATATAGGAATGTAAATAGTTTGGCCTTATTGAATAACAAGGTTTTTTTTTCTATTCTTTTTCTGCTTATCCTTTTATGCTTCTCTTGAGTCCTGCATTGAAGAATAGATTTTCCATTGACCTCTGGTCTTTTCATCAGGAAAGTCTGGAAATCCTTTATTTCATTGAATGTCCACCTCGTTGCCTGAAAGATTATGCTCACTTTTGCTGGGTAGTTCATCAAGGCCCTGTACTTCTATCTTACCCAGCTCTGAGAGACCCGTATCCTGTGGTGAGAGGTTTGGGGATCACTACTGCTACTGGTGATTGAGTTTGCAAGGGCTGGCCTGCTTCTACTCTGCTATGGCTAAGTCTGCACTGGTGTAGTCCACGCATTCTGTGATCTCTCAGCCATATGCAAGAGTTCCCTCCTGTCAACCTTCCCAGTCTGTCCTGGGTTGGAAATCTTCCATGCTGTCTCCCAGTGGATTCTGCCTCCTCAAAATTTGTTCAAAATCACTTCTTAGAGGGACCTGACAGAATTTATGGGAAAGCTCTGGTGAGTCACTGCTTTCACTCTGCCATCTTGGCTCTAGCCCCCCATTTTGGGATATCTTTTAGATGATTAGTGGATTCTTTTGATTTTTATGGTGCATTCTGGTTCTAAGGTATCAGGGCAGTTTTCCTTTATGATTTCTTGAAACATGATGTTTAAGCTCCATTTTTTTTAAAAAATCACAACTTTCAGGTAGCACAATACTTTTAAAATTATCTGCTGTCAGTCTATTTTCTAGGTCATTTGTTTTCCAGATAAGGGATTTCACATTATCTTCTTTTTTATTTTCCTGATGTTTTGTGGAGTCATTAGCTTCTACTTGCCCAATTCAAATTTTTAAAGAATTATTTTATTTAATGAGTTTTTGTACTTTTTCCATTTGGCCAATTATGTTTTTTTAGGTGTTATTTTCTTCAGTATTTTTTGTGTTCTTTTATTAAGATGGTAATTCTTTTTTAATAATCACCTTACATCACTCTCATTTCTTTTTACCAACTTTTCCCTTACCCTTCATTTCAGTCTTTCACTGTTCCAGGAGTTCTTGTTGGGCTTTTGTCCAATTTGCATTTTTCTTTGAGGCTTTGTGTATAGCTGTTTTTGCATTGTATTTTTCTAATTTGTTCATGTCTTAATCTTCTCTGTCACTGTATTAACGTTTTATGATTAAGTTTTTTTGTTATTGTTTGTTCATTTTTCAAGGTAATTTTTCATTTTCTTGACTTTGAATTTCATGATAAAATTGGGCTTTGCTTACTTTGGGGGTGGGGAGGCAGTGTCCCAAGCTTCAGGATTTTTTTTTTTGCCTTTGTTTTAAGAACTATTTTTTGAGGGGGGAAGGGGGTTGTAAGTTTTCAGTGCTTCTGAAGTGTTGTGATCTGGGGAAACTTGTGTTCATTGTTCTACTGATCTGTGCTGTGGTCTTTATCCAGGAAAGGCCCCTGATCTCCTGCAGTCACAAGTACTAGTGCTCCTTTCTCTCCTGAACTGTGATTAGTTCCCCTGCTCCCTTGTAGCTACAAGCATTCATCCCTGTCCTGGAACTGCAACCAGGGTACCTATTTCCCTGAAGTTACAACTGCTCCTCTCTTCACTGGAACTGTGACCCAAAACTGTGTATGGGAAATAGAGTTGCCAAACAGTGCCCAATTTTGTGCCCAGTGCCAGCTCAGGATATCCAGTAAAATCTTTCTGACCTGTTGTCCAATCCCCTATCATCTCTATGCTGAGAGTTCCCAAAGGAGCTGCAGCTGTTGCAGCCACCTCCAAGACATATAGCTGGTACTGCTGCCACTTCGCTCTAAGCTGGCCCCCACCCTAGTGTCATAGACCTTTCCTGTTAATCCCTAAATTTTCTCAGCCTGGAAAAATATCTCACCCTGATCTTTTGTTTCCTATGCCACTCCAGAAATAGATTTGATGAAATATTTTAAAGTTGTTTGGGTTGCTGCCTCTAACATGTTGGCTACACACCTCCATTTTTAGTAATTCATAAATCTTCTTTCTTCATTGGTTTGATTGACCAGTTTTATGCTTTTGGTAAGGCAGGTATAAGTATAGGAACATAATTTGGTGCAACAGGGTAGAAAAATGTCAACTGACCCATTGGAAGACTGAACTTATAACTATCCATATTTGAATGGTGCTTTAAGTCCATGGTATCAAACTCAAGTAGAAATAGAGATCACTATACAGAATATAAGAATCAATGTGGGCACATATTGACTTAGAAAATCATACATTCACATTATCTATGTTTTGCTATATTTTTTGAAAAATATTTTCAAATTACGTTTTAATATGATTTGGGCTACACTTGGGAGTGTTATGAGCTGCATGCAGCTCATGGGCAGTGTGTTTGACACCACTGCTCTAAACAATTGAAAAATCTATTTTTCCTTCCAAATGGTCATTTTTACTTATATAAGAGTTTAAGTTTTATTATGTAGGGTATCTTGGTTCACATTGATACTTGTAAAATGTTAAAAGACCTAGAAGACAGTCTCTATCATATTAGATAGATATACTATAAAGTATTTTGAGATGTACAAAGATCAAAGTCCCAAAGTATAAGGATTAGAGTGATTATATTCTGTTTTGGTAGAGAGAACACCTGCAGACATTGACTCATAGGATCTTAGATTAATAGCTGGAAGGGACCTGAGAAATCATCAAATGCAATTCCCTCATTTTACTGGTGGGGAAAATGAGGCACAAGAAGGTTAAATGATTTTGGGTCACACAGCCAGGTGAGTGTCTGTGGTGGAATTTTTTTTACCTTTTAAAAGTTTTTTTATTTAATATTTTTAGTTTTCAGCATTGATTTCCACAAGATTTTGAATTACAAATTTTCTCCCCATTTCTACCCTCCCCCTCACTCCAAGACGGCATATATTCTGATTGCCCCATTCCCCAGTCAGCCCTCCCTTCTGTCACCCGACTCCCCCCCATCCCCTTTTCCCTTACTTTCTTGTAGGGCAAGATAGATTTTTATGCCCCATTGCCTGTATATCTTATTTCCCAACTGCATGTAAAAACAACTTTTTTTTGAATATCTGCTTTTAAAATTTTGAGTTCCAAATTCTCTCCCCTCTTCCCTCCCCACCCACCCTCCCTAAGAAGGCAAGCAATTCAACAAAGGCCACATGTGTATCATTATGCAAAACCCTTCCACAATATTCATGTTGTGAAAGACTATATTTTGCTCTCTCCTATCCTGTCCCCCTTTATTCAGTTTTCTCCCTTGACCCTGTCCATTTTTGAAAGTGTGGACTTTTGATTACCTCCTCCCCCTGTTTGCCCTCCCTTCTATCATCCCCCCTTTTTTATCTCCTTCCTCCTTCTTTCCTGTGGGGTAAGATACCCATTTGAGTGTGTATGTTATTCCCTCCTCAAATTAAATCCAATGAGAGAAAGATTCATTCATTCCCCTCACCGGCCCCCTCTTCCCTTCCAACAGAACTGATTTTTCTTGCCACCTTCATGTGAGATAAGTTACCCCATTCTATCTCTCCCTTTCTCCCTCTCTCAAGATATTCCTCTCTCCTCCCTTAATTTGATTTTATTTTTTTAGATATCATCCCTTCATATTCAACTCACCCTGTGCCCTCTGTCTATATATATATATATATATATATATATATATATATACACACACACACATATACATACACACACACACATATATATGCATATGTGTATATATATATGTGTATATATATATATGTATGTATGTATGTATGTACATTCCCTTCAGCTACCCTAATACTGAGGTCTCATGAATTACACACATCACCTTTCCATGTGGGAATGTAAACAAAACAGTTCAACTTTATTATGTCCCTTATGATTTCTCTTTCTTGTTTACCTTTACATGCTTCTCTTAATTTTTGTTTTTGAAAGTCAGATTTTCTATTCAGCTCTTGTCTTTTCACTGAGAACGCTTGAAAGTCCTGTATTTTATTGAAAATCCATATTTTGCCTTGGAGCATGATACCCAGTTTTTCTGGGTCAGTGATTCTTGGTTTTAATCCTAGCTCCATTGACCTCCGGAATATCATATTCCAAGCCTTTTGATCCCTTAATGTAGAAGCTGGTAGATCTTGTGCTATCCTGATTGTGTTTCCACAATACTCAAATTGTTTCTTTCTGGCTGCTTGCAATATTTTCTCCTTGATCTGGGAGCTCTGGAATTTGGTGACAATATTCCTAGGAGATTTCTTTTGGGGATCTATTTGAGGAGGTGATCGGTGGATTCTTTCAATTTCTATTTTGCCCTGTGGCTCTAGAATATCAGGGCAGTTCTCCTTGATAATTTCTTGGAAGATGATATCTAGGCTCTTTTTTTGATCATGGCTTTCAGGTAGTCCAATAATTTTTAAATTATCTCTCCTGGATCTATTTTCCAGGTCAGTGGTTTTTCCAATGAGATATTTCACATTGTCTTCCATTTTTTCATTCCTTTGGTTCTGTTTTATAATATCTTGATTTCTCATCAAGTCACTAGCTTCCACTTGCTCCAATCTAATTTTTAAGGTAGTATTTTCTTCAGTGGTCTTTTGGACCTCCTTTTCCATTTGGCTAATTCTGCCTTTCAAGGCATTCTTCTCCTCATTGGCTTTTTGGAGCTCTTTTGCCATTTGAGTTAGTATATTTTTTAAGGTATTATTTTCTTCAATATTATTTGGTTCTCCTTTAGCAAGTAAGTCATTGACTTTTTTCATGGTTTTCTTGTATCATTCTCATTTCTCTTCCCAATTTTTCCTCTATTTCTCTTACTTGCTTTTCCAAATCCTTTTTGAGCTCTTCCATGGCCTGAGACCAGTTCATGTTTTTCTTGGGGGCTTTTGATGTAGGCTCTTTGACCTTGTTGAGTTCTTCGGTCTGTATGTTTTGGTCTTCTTTGTCACCAAAGAAAGATTCCAAAGTCTGAGTCTGAATCTGGGACTGTTTTTGCTGCCTGTTCATGTTTCCAGCCAACTACTTGATCCTTGAGTTTTTCATTGGGGTGTGACTCCTTGTAGAGTAGAGAGTACTTTATTCCAAGCTTGAAGGGATGCACTGTTGTTTTCAGAGCCATTTCTACACAGCAAGCTCTGTCACACCAGCACTCCTTCTCCCCTAAGTACCACCAACCCGGACCATGACTCAGATCTGAGCAGGCTCTGCACTCCCACTCTGATCCACTGCTTAATTCCTCCCACCAGGTGGACCTGGGGCCAGAAGCAACTGCAGCTCTACCTCTGGAAGCAGCCTCAGAGATGCATCACCTCTGCTGCCCCCAGGGTGGTGGCCAACTGTGAACTCCTTTCACTCTGTCCCAGAAGCTTTTCCCACTAACCTCTGTTGTCTTTGGTGTTTGTGGGTTGAGAAGTCTGGTAACTGCTACAGCTCACTGATTCAGGGTTCTATGGCCTGTTCTGCCCGACCCCTGGTCTGGTTGGTCCGGGCACAGCCCATGCTGGGCTCTGCTCAACTCTGCTCCCAGCTATGTGTGATAGACCTTACCCAGTGACCATCCAGGCTGTCCTGGGCTGGAGCTCTGCTTCCCTCTGCTATTTCCTGGGTTCTGCAGTTCTAGAATTTATTCAGAGCCATTTTTATAGGTGTTTGGAGGGACCTGGGGGAGAGTTTTAAGCAAGTCCCTGCTTTCCAGCTACCATCTTGGCTCCGCCCTCCTGAGGTGGAATTTGAACCTTCCTCCAAGTCAAGTGTTTTATACTGTGAGGTTACAGACGAGATTATTGAAAAAAAAAGCCATTTTAATTATAACTATACTTTTTCCCCTTTCTTTTACCTGGCAGCAGAAGTACACATCAAGGGAAGAGTAAGGAGTAAGTCAAAGATAGGCCTTTAATTGTTTGGGACACATTCCTCCCATTGGTTTCAAATTCCTTAAAACTTTTGATGGTGCAGTGATGTGGAATGTATCATACTTTCTTTGTAATTTATCTTGATTCTATGGAATATTATTGGTTAACACAGCTTATTTTCTAGGGATTATGATTGGTGTTCTTGTCACAGAGTAGTACAGATTGACTTATAAATGAGTACCTTCTTACTGTTCTGCTGCTCCTCTTTTATGTATCAATATCTGTATTTCTATTTCTAATCAGTCTCTGTCTCTATCACTCTATTTCTATTTCTCTAGTTCATCTTTCTAATTGTACCTACTTCTTTGTCTCTACCTCTGACTCTATGTCCACCTCCACTTCCACCTCCACCTTCACTCCATAGGGTGGTGGGGGAGCTTACTGAAACTGACTCAAACTGGCTTATGAGAGCTGATTATTATACTTACAGTGTGAGTATTTCCACCTCATTGGTTAACAAATGCTATAAATCAGGACTTAATTTGTTTTGTTGATTATCTAGACAAGAAAATGATGGAGGGAATATTAATAATGCAAATTAAACTTAAGCATATGTTGTGAGGACATTTTTTTCATAGATCAAATTGTTAAATATTTATCAACACATGTATGCATTTGTATCTATGTATCTATCTATAAGTACATACATATCATAATATGATCTATATCTCTATATTGCTATAACATTCAATCATCAAGTATTTATAAAGAATCTATTATACTATATATAGGTAGGATAAGTTTCCCTATTCTATGCTCGATATCATCCATGTTGGTGATATCTTATGTTCAGCCATCCATCTCCCTAGTCCCCCAAAGATACACACACACATACACACACATACAGATACATTAAGAAGTTATGATATTCTATGTATGTATATACTACTACTACTACTACTACTACTACTAGCTAACATATAGTGCTTACTATGTGCCAGGCACTGTGCTAAAGGCTGTGAATTATAATTTAATTTGATCCTCACAGCAACCATGAGAGATAGAAACTACTATGATTTTCATTTACAGATGAGGAAACTCAGATAGACATAAGTTAAATGACAAGTCTAGTGTCACACATCTAGTAAATATCTGAAGCCAGATTTGAACTCAAGTCTTGCTGACTCCAGTCCTGGCGCTATATCCACTGAAGACATACAAATTCTATAGGAATCTCAAGTCCATAAATTGCTTCGTTCTAATGAATGTAGACTGATTTGGAGTCAGGGCAATCTGTGTCCAGACCCCGACTCTGTGACTTATTACCTATGTGACATTGGGCAAATCACTTCAATATTCTGGGTCTTAAAATATCTTCATCCTTAAATGGGGGAAGGATTAGATCAGATCATTTGTAGGGTTTCTTTCAGCTCTTAATCTGTGATCTGTGCATTATTTGACCTTGCCTTTTATATCACTCAGACATAAATTACTGATCGTGGAGGTGACCCCATCAGAATGGACCACAGCACTTGTCTGATCCACATTTACCTGAATGAGAATCACTTATATAACATTGGTGACTCAAACTTTTCTTTCTTATACTGTGCTAAATAGATTTTCTGTAGAGAATTAGTGAATAGAAATATGCTAGGACAAGAAGGTGTGAATGATTTTTAATCTTTACTGATGGTGACTTCCTGGATGCTTTTTTTTTTAAAATTAATTTGTGGCATAATTTTCTTTCTTTTGGAATTTTACTTTTTTTGGGATACTTGAGCAGAGGTGTGAGAGAAGAGAGCAGCCTCAAAGACTGCTGAAGAGCTTAGGTGTGAGGAGCCTCCCTCTGGAAGTAGAAAGAGACATAAATTTCCTCCGGAGCCCTGGCCACCAAGAGAACAATAATGGGGGAAACAGCTATTTGGGAACAATATACAGTGGCACTTCACAAGCTAAAGGCATCCTGAGAGAGGAGACAGGGAGCAGCATGTGCCAGGCAAGTCAAACCCCCTCCATGACTAGAAGCACTCTTGAGACCCTGAACCTAAGGTCCTTAGGAATAGCAGTGCCACAGGAATAACCAGACCTGCTTCCAGCTCAGCTCCAATAGCCATCACTGAGGGGAGAAATCACTGTAGAGAAAAGGCCCAAATTCCTCAATGCTACAAACAACAAATATTAACTAATTACCACCAAAAGAGACATAGGACCAGGAGCCCTGGCAATGGTAGCCCTTGGAAGAGTCAACCCTATAGAGATACAACCTAACAATTACTTCTACAGAGGCTATAGCCTCAGTTGCTAAAGACCCAGAAAAGAAAGTTTTTGCCACTAATGTTCTTGGAATTATCAAGTGGTTCAACATCAGAAACTAATACAATTTTGTCCATAGAAATGTCATTTAAAAGCAATTGCTGTCTTACTTATCACTGTGCCCAAAGGACAGTAGGACTTTTCAATGTGACTTTTTGCTCAAACCTTCCATATGTGTAATCTCTCATATTAGAATGTAAACTCCTGGAGAATAGAGACTGTCCTACTTTTCTATTTTTGTTTCCAGTGCTTAGTGTAGTGCTTTGTACATTTGTTGTTGTTCAGTCATGTCCAACTCTCTTTGACCCCCTTTTGTGGTTTTCTTGGCAAAGATACTAGGGTGGCTTGCTATTTCCTTCTCCAGCTCATTTTATAGATGAGGTAAACAAGGTTAAGTCACTTGCTGAGGGTCACATAGCTTGTAAGTGTCTGAGGCCAGATTTGAACTCATTAAGATGAGTCTGATCCCAAGCCCTGTGCTCTATCCATTGTGTCATCTAGCTGCTTCCACATATTAAGTGCTAAATAAATGCTTTATTCATTCATTCATGCATTCATTCATTCAAATTCTTCCTTCATTTATATCTTCAAAATGAATCTCTGTCTTTAAAAGTGTGTTACCTCTCACATGTTTTTTTTTTTTCCTGTGGGTAATTGGTCAGGTCCTGTCTTTCCAGTTTCACCTTCTTAAGTATCATTTTTACTTCCTCACAATTATTGACAAGCCTAACAAAAATAAACATAGCCTATAGGCAACTACACTGGAGAAAGGACATTGACTAGCTATCCACACATAGTTGACCAGGATAGTAGATGGGGAAAAAAACCACAAAAACATATCATATAAAGATTCATTGAAGGAACTGGGAATGTCTAACCCAGAGTGGAGAGGAATTATTGGGGATATGAGCAATATCTCAATCTTTGAAGCATTGTCATATGGAAAAGGAGTTTGACTTATTTTACCTAGCCCTAGAAATTAAAACTAGGAGCATCAGGTGGAATTTACATGAACTTTTTAGGAGGTCCTTAGAGATTTCCCCATCTAAATCACTGCATATTTATTTTTTTTTGTGGGAACTTTCACCTTTATTTTTAAGTTGTAATATTTTTATTAATTTATTTTTAGTTTTCAACACTCACTTCCACAAGATTTTGAGTTCCAAATTTTCTCCCCATCTCTCCCCTTCCCCCACCCCAAGACAGCATGCATTCTTATTATCCCTTCCCCTAATCTGCTCTCCCTTCTATCACCCCCCTCTTTTCATATCCCCTTCCCTTCTATTTTCCTGTAGGACAAGATAGATTTGTCTATTGCCTATATCTTATTTCCCAATTGCATGTAAAAATAATTTTTAACATTTGTTTTTAAAACTGTGAATTCCAAATTCTCTCCTTTCCTCCTTTCCCCACCCACTCTCACTGAGAAAGCAAGCAATTTGATATAGGTTATCCATGTGTAGTCATGCAAAATGCTTCCATAATAGTCATGTTGTGAAAGACTAACTATATTTCCTTCCATCCTATTCCCCCCCCCCATTTATTCTATTCTCTCCTTTGATCCTGTCCCTCCTCAAAAGTGTTTGCTTCTGATAACTCTACCCTCCCTTCTATCACCCCTTTCTCTTATCCCCTTTCCTCCTACTTTCCTGTAGGGTAAGACAGATTATTGTACCCAATTGAGTATGTATGTTATTCCCTCCTTAAGCCAATTCTGGTGAGAGTAAGGTTCACTCATTCCCTCTCACCTCCTCCTTCTTCCCCTCCACTATAAAAACTTTTTCCTGCCTCTTTTATGTGAGATAATTTACCCCATTCTACCTCTCCCTTTCTCCTTCTCCCAGTACATTCTTCTCTCACCCCTTAATTTTATTTTTTACATATCATGCCTTCATATTCAACTCACCTTGTGCCCTCTGTCTATACAGATATTCCCTCCAACTACCCTTATACTGAGAGAGGTCTCATGAGTCACAAATATCTTTCCATGTAAGAATCTAAACAGTTCGACTTTAATAAGTCCCTTATGATTCCTCTTTCCTGTTCATCTTTTCATGCTTCTCTTGATTCTTGTATTTGAAAGTCAAATTTTCTATTCAGTTCTGGTCTTTTCATCAAGAATGCTTGAAAGTTCTCTATTTCATTGAATGTCTATTCCCCCCCCCCGAAGGCTTATACTCAATTTTGCTAGGTAGGTGATTCTAGGTCCTTTGACCTCTGGAATATCATATTCCAAGCCCTTGCATCCCTTAATGTAGAAGTTGCTAAATCTTATGTTATTGTGACTGTGTTTCCACAATACTTGAATTGTTTCTTTTTGGCTGCTTGCGATATGTTCTCGTCAACCTGGGAACTCTAGAATTTGTCTACAATATTCCTAGGAGTTTTCCTTTGGGATCTCTTTCAGGAGGTGATTGGTGGATTCTTTCGATTTCTATTTTACCTTCTGGTTCTAGAATATGAGGTCAGTTTTCCTTGATAATTTCTTGAAAGATAATGTCTAGGCTCTTTTTCTGATCATGGCTTTCAGGTAGTCCAATAATTTTTAAATTATTTTTCTTGGTTCTATTTTCCAGGTCAGTTGTTTTTCCAATGAGATATTTCACATTGTCTTCTATTTTTTTTTTCATTCTCGTAGTTTTGTTTTATAATTACTTTATTTCTCATAGAGTCATTAGCTTCCATTTTCTAAATTCTAATTTTTAAGGTAGTATTTTCTTCAGTGGTCTTTTGGACCTCCTTAAATATCTTTTTAATTAACTTTTCCTTTATTTCTTTTAAATTCATTTTATGGTTGTTTTTACATTAGATTTTTGTATACTCTGGTAGGTTAATACTTAAATATATGACATGGTTCATCTTTTTTATAAATAATATTTCTCTCTCTGTCACCTTCTGACAATTTTATTGATGACACAGAAATTCTAATAAATTTTGAGCTCCTAGCTTTATTTCATTTAAAAATTGAATCTGTTGAGTGTTTTTGGCATATTAAAAGAAAAGGGAGGGACCTATACTCTATGGAGTATTTATGAAAAGATATGAATGAGAATCATATAGGATGAGAAGGTAGGAAGAAGCTGCAATTCGATTTTTCTAGAGAGGAATACAAAGTAATAAAGTTTCTAGAAAATAGATGTCAATAATTTAACATCTCATAGAGTCATAGAATTCTCAATTGGCAGGATTCATAGTTTTGGTTAAAATTGAAATAAAGAAGGGAATGGACCTAACAAAGTAGCATGCTGGTACCAGAGCCATGCCAGGTTGAACCAATTGTTCAGTTTTCAGTATGAACATTTGTATGTTGCAGATCAGATACTGCAAATCAGGACTTGATTGTGGGGGTGGAGAGTGAAAATTTCCTTTTAGAACCTATTTAAAGAGGGTACTCAGCTAGCTAACTATGCATTTGGTGCCCAACTGTACTCCTTTGGACTTATCCTTAGTGGATGAGGAATCTCTTCATCATGCAAAATCACTTCAGCCCTGGAGTTCACACCTCATCAGTACTCAATTACCCTGGATCCCCTCACTCCTGATGATTGAAGGGTAGAGAGCTCCTCCTAGAACCTCCATCTAAGGAGGGTTCCCAGGACAGTCATTTCTTCATTCTCACCAGGCTATGCTCCTTTCTATCTCCCCAGTATGCTCGTTTTGCTCTTGTTCTGGCTAGCAAGCTAAGTCTTCCTTCCTCCTGTCCTTTTAGATTCCTTTTGTGTTATTATCTTCACCTATTAAATGGATGCCTTGAGGGCAGGGACTGGTCTTTGCCTTTCATTGTACATCCAGTGGGTGCCTAGCACATAGTAGGCACTTAATGCTTATTGACTGAGTCATTTAAGAAAATACTTACTTAAGAAATACATACTTAAGAAAATGATTGGGTAGAGTGGTGGTGTAGTGGAAAGAGCACTGCTGGAGTCTGCTGTCAGGAACACACAATCTTTCTGAGTTCAAATCCAGCCTCAGACACTTACTATCTGAGTGACCCTGGGCAGATCACTTAGTCCTGTTTGCTTTGATTCCTCATCTGTAAAATGGGCTGCAGAAGGAAATGTTAAAACACTTCAGTATCTTTGCCATGAAAACCTCAAATAGACTCACAGAGAGTTAGACACAAATGAAATGACTGAACAACAACAAAAAGAAAGTGATAGAGAAAATGTTACCAATGCAGATTATTCAGGAAATATATCCAGGAGGACAGGTTTACCCAATCAAATGGACACTCCTCATCTTCCCCTTGTAACCCAAATATGATTTAAAGAAATAGAGTTAGATGAAGAAAAGATATCTTTATTTGTATTGAATTTTTTCTTGTGCCTTTTTTTTGTTACAAAATAGGCACATGAAAGATAAGATGAGAAAAGTAATTACTATTTCATAAAGTTTAATTTTAATCAACATAGAAATAAAGCACAGACAGAAGCATAGATACAAATTTTATGAGTTAAAGATTAGCAATAATATTTTAATAATAAGTGCCAGAGATATTTTCTATCTACGTCTTAGACATTTTATAACTAAGATATCCCACAGAGTATTTACTCTTTGGTTCCAATGGCTATCTGTCTTGTCTTGATGAAAAGCTTATTGTATTTAGCTCATAGTTCTGAAGAGAGGTGTATAGTAACACCTCTATTAAAGTAGAGGATATATTCCAGTGTCATACTTTCTTGTCGTAAATTTCATTATCATCTATAGAAATAGCACTGGATCCAAAGGGATGAGTTACAGGTGGTCAGTCCCCTCATCACAAATTACAGCTCAGTTATTCATATCTTTCTTTTCCATGTTAGGTAGACATCGTGCCTTTCAGCTCTGGTTAAAGTAGCACTTTCCCTTTGAACCTTGGGATTGCAGTCCTCCCCTGAGTTGGATCCAGGACCTGGCCTTCTGTCATCAAGCAGCTCAAACCAGGTACAGTGTCATCATATTCTAGAGATAAGAAGTTCTCAAGTGCATAGACCAACACTGGTTAAAACTCAATTCAACAAATATTTATTAACTTTCTACAATAGGCAAAGCGCTGTGCTAGGTGCTAGTGAATCAAAGACAAAAACAAAACAGTTCTTGCTCTCCCAGAACTAACAGTCTGAGGAGGGGGAAGATATGCATCACTAACCAGATAATATGAAGAAGTATAAAGTACTAAAAACCAGAGGGATGAAGGCAGGCTTCAAGGAAGTGATAGCTGAACTGAGTTTGAAGGAAGCTGAGGATTCTGGCTCAATTCAATTCAATATTAATTTATTAAGCAATTACGACATACCAGGCATTGTCCCAAGTGTTGGGATACAGATAAGAAAAAGAAAGATAGTGCCTGCCCTCAAGGAGCTTACAATCTAGGAGGAAGACAACTTACAAAAGGAAGCTAGAAAGTTGCTTGGTGGGGGTGGAAATGACCCCAGCACCAGGGGGTGTCGGAAATAAGCCATCATGTTCCATGGAGTTCAAACAAAGCAGAGCTGCAGATGGAAAGTGGAGAGTGAGTGGGATCCAGATCCTTGCCCTCTATACAGGAAAGCTGTGGGAGAAGGGGCAGTGATGAGATGGGAGCCCTTTCCAGGTTTGGAGTATGATCTTTCCAAATGTACAGAGGCAGAAGATAGAATGAGACTTTGGGATAGAGTACCTGGTCCTAAGGAGGTCAGGATTTGGTGAGATTGAGTCAATGAGGCAATTAGCCAGATGATAATAGCATGGATACAAATACTCAACAAAGATATTCAAGGACAAATGCAATCCTCCAGGCCCTCCTCCCCCCACATTCAGTGGTCCGTAGCAACAGTAGCTGATAAGAGAATGAGACTTTTATCCAGCCCCTTTTCCTTTTTTGAGTTGTATGAGATCCTTAAATCAGCAAAAGCAGGCTTTAAAGCATTTAGCCAATCAGCTGAAGAATAATGACCCCATTATGGTGCTTCCTTCAGTCAGGGGTATGCTGGAGCCAGCTCTTACTGGCTCTCACAGAGCAAATTATCAGATTTTCAGTGTGAGCATTAAATCAGGCCTTTTTTTTTTTGGTTCATTGTCCAAGACTTTAAAAAAGTGATGGAGAAAATGGTAATTATATAAATTAAAATGAAAAGTATGTCTTTTTGTTGTTGGTGTTGGTTGCTAAATATTTACCATCATACCACTGCTTATATTCTTGGTCCTGATCTGCATGATTAAGGGCTACTCAGGTATCTAGAATTATTGACTTAAATAACTGATGTCTAATTAAACCCTTAGGGTCCAAGACCTAGGCAAAAGAGTGTTAGCCATTTGGTTATAGGTTGGAACGTAGACTTATACTTGAAAGTGAGAAATGTGAAATAGGGCTAGAAAGGAAGGCTGGAACCAGATTGCAAAGAGCCTTAACAGTCAGCCTCTTACTTATGACTTGTAATTTATTTAGTGGCAATAGGGAATAGCTGAAGATTCTTAAGAAGGGGAATGGCAAGGTTAGGCCTGGGCTTTGGGAAGATTGTTTTGGCAGATGTATGGAGGGAGAATGGAATTAGAGTGGGGTGGGGGGTGGAGGGGGGAGAGTTTGCAAAGGGAACAATTAGGAACTGTAATAGCCCAGGCAAAAGGGGATAGAGAAGCAGCACATAGCAATGGGAGAGTATTCAGAAGTAGCATTGACAAGATTTAATTACTGATTGAACACAGAGTGTCAGAGAGAGCAAACTGCCAAGGATAGCCCTTAGATTACAAATCTTGGTGATTATGAAGGAGAAAAATTTAAGGGAGGAGGGGGTGAGCTTGATGAAGTCATGAAGACATGATGAAGTCTGTTTTGAACATATTGCGTTTGAGATGGAGATGGGATATTCAAGGAGAAATAGCTAGAAGATAGTGATGCAGGACTGAATTCGAGGTGAAAGTTTAGCACAGTATCTGGCACGTAGTGGAGACTTAATAAATGCTATATGATTGATTAATTGATAGGATCTATAGGGAAAGCAATTGAATGAATGGGAGCTGATGAAATTTCCCTAAAGAAGAAAACTATATAGATAGGAGAGGTTCTAATACAGAATCCTGAAGGATATCCCTATGTAGGGTGTAAGAGATAGATGATAATCCAGCCAGAGAATAAACTGTTTCCAGAGGATTACTAATTGTGATTTCACAGTGCTAATCTGTATAGGATCACAAACCTAGTCATTGACAGGAACTAATTGGAACTCTTGTTTCTAGGTTTGGGACTTAATAACCACTTTAAAACAGTAGCTCTCAAAGTGTGAGCTGGGAATCCCTGAGTGTTTCCAAGGCCCTCTTGTTTTTGTTTTTTTTGTTCATTCATTTCAGTCATGTTTGACTCTTCATGACCCCTTTTTTGGGGGGTTTCTTGGCAAAGACACTGGAGTAGTTTAACATTTCCTTCACCAGATTGTGTTAAGATGAGGCATTGAAGAAAACAGTTGAGTGACTTGCCCAGGGTCATACAACTATTAAGGGTCTGAGGCTAGATTCTGAACTCAGGAAGATGAGTCTTTCTGACTTCAGGCCTGGGAATTTATCCACTGTGTCACCCAGCTGCCAGGCATTTTCATTTCTAATACAGAAAAATATTAGTAGCTATAACCCACATAAGGAAAAGCTCTTTTTGGGCTCCTCAATGATTTTAAAGATTGTAACAGGGTTTTGAAGCCAAAAAGTTTGAGAACTGTTGCTCTAGACCACTAAAAGTTGCCCACACAATGAAATGACAATTTAGAGAGCATTTTATATGGGGCGAGACTGGTTAATCACTACTCTCATTAGGCTTCATTATATGAAAAGAACAAATGACTATAGCTGTCCAACTAAATAGCTAGAATGACTCTGAGTCCTACTTGTCAGAATAACCTCGTAGGACTGAATTGAGTAAAATTGCAATTATTGTGCACAATGACGAAAGGTCATAGGTAGAAAATTCATGAAAAATAGATGAGGTGTAGATTGGCACCAGATGTATGTGTCTGGTCCCTAAGTGATAGGAAACACAAGAATGAAATAAATAAATAGAAGATCAGGGAAACTTCTTGCTGTCTAGCTGGACCCACTCAACAAGAGAAAGCAGCAATAATTTCTGGTCTAATAATTTGGAGGCAGTGTTGGTTGACATAAGGAACAAAAATAATAAGTAATAACTTCTTGCAATTTCATTTGGGGATTAAGTGTATGTGCTGAAGCACTTTTTTTTTCCCCTTAGGCCCTTCTCTCACTTTTATCAATAGTGACTTAGGAAGACCAGAGTTCAAATTTGGCCCCAGACATTTGCTAGCTGTGTGACCCTGGCCATGTCTCTTATCCTTTTTTCTGCCTCAATTTCTTATTGGTAAGACAGAGATAGCAACTATCTCCTAGAGTCCTTGCAAGGAATCAAATGAGACAATCATTGTAAGGTGCTTAGTACAGTGCCTGGCACATCCTAAGTATTACAGTGGTGTTGTTGTTATTGTAGTTACCACACTCATGCATCCTGAAGAAATTCTGTTCAACTTTCCATATTTTCAGTGGTCCCAAGTCACTCTTTTTTACCTATCCATCCCCACCTCCAGTCCCTGCTTAGACAACACAAGCATCTGCCTGTGGTAAATGTTTTCTCCTAAACAGATGCCCATAAAAACAAATAAGATGAGACCAAAATAAAGAGGCTGAGGGAATTTTTTTCTCTTTCAGGGTATTACTGGTTGCTTTTTAGGCCTTCGATGGATAAATTTAATGGCTTTTAAGAGCCAATAAGAATTCCACAACTGTGCCCAGGGCCTTATGCAAAACTTAATAGACGAAGGCCTATGGTAGGACTCAGAGGCATAGGAGAGGTTGTCCTCTTTAAAGAAATGCCAAATAATGCTTTGTCAAAATGCAAATTCTTCTGGGAGAGAACATCATTGAAGGAGAAAGAGAGAAGGAGACAGAGAGAGGGAGAGAGAGAGAGAGAGAGAGAGAGAGGAAGAAGAAGAAGAGGAAGAAGAAGAGAACTGAAATAAAAAAAGAAAGAGCATTTAAGTGGTTAAAATATATTGGGTTTTTTTGTCCTTCATTCTCAAAGAGGACCAATGACATCAAGAAAGTGATATCTCGATATGCAAATGAATTGGATTGAAGTGAGGCATAGCTGTGCAAAGTCTTCAGCCTTACTCTCTTCTCCAGGGTTCAGTGGCAAGATATAGATCTGGTTGACTAGAGATGATCCCAGATGCAGGGGGAGACCTTAGACTTTCCCAGGGCTCAGTTTGTCTGTGGCAACACCCATCCAGTGCTTTAAGGTGAGGTAAGAAAAGAGGCAAAAGATGGCTTAGTTTGTTTACTGAAAACAAAATTAAATTGGGAGGGGAAGACCCTCAGGGTTTTGTGGCCTGAGAAGAAACAATTGCTATTTACACTCTGAGCCATCAAAACCTAAACAATAACCAACTGAGGCTTGGTCTGGGACCTATTGCTGGCCAGTCAGTGAAAGCCAGGGTGATTTAGGTTTAAGCCATGATCAAGTAGCTCCATTTGAATCCCAATGGGCTTTGACAAGGCCTGGTTTTCCAGTGCTGTATTTCAAGAAATCATAAATGAAACTACTTGGGGCAAGAGAGTTAATTGTTCTATTTTTTTTTAATGATTGAATAAATAAGTAGAGAAGAGGAAAAAAAAATCTAGTGTGTAAACCCCAAGATATATCGTGAGGTTTCAGCGATCAAAATTTATATTCCTTTGGGCAGGACATCCATAGGTAAGGATGGAGGGAGAGGAAGGAGAGGAGGGAGAAAGGGAAGGAAGGAAGGAAGGAGAGGAGGGAGAAAGGGAAGGAAGGAAGGAGAGGAGGGAGAAAGGGAAGGAAGGAAGGAAAGAAGGACCGAGCATTGCTACTTGGGTCCCCAATGGGGCAGCTACTGCTACTCACAGATTGTTGTCTGTCCTTCATTCTCAGAGAGGACCAATGACATCAGGAGGGTGATGTTTTGACTTACAAGTGAATTGGATTTAAGTGAGGCAAAGCTGTATTACTATCTGTTAGACACTGCTAAGCACTGGGAATACAAATACAAGCGGGTAAGACAGTTTTTTTTCCTCCCATCGAAGGACTTACATTCTAATAGAGTAGGACTAGAAACAATATGGAACTGGAAAGCCAGGAAGGGGCTATATGATCCAGTAGCTGGTGTGGAGATGTCTGGAAAGTATCACATAGGTTTTATTACTGGCAAGATGAAGCAAAAACTCACCTACTGCAGCCTGAAAGCATATCAAAGTTCTGATGGGAGGGGGAACAAGATGATGGATATTGTAGAACGTTTTATACCATTTTATATCATTTTTGTAATTTCAATCAAGGGCCAGGGCCTAAATTAGTGATCAGCCGGAAGAAGAGCCTGGACCTGAGCTTCTTTGTTCTCTAAAGTTTGCTCAGAGAATATCTTTTCTCTGTCAACAAGGCCAGATCCAGCTGACCTAAGAACACTCTTTCCCCTGTTAACCATTAGGGGATGAGACCCTAATCCCGAGAGACTACCTTGCTTAACATTTTACGGGCATATATTATGTTATGTTATATTATGTTAATGAAACACAGAAACGCTGGGTTGTAGTTTCAGCTGACCCTTGTCAACATTCTTATCTTATTGTATTTACAAATCTATTCCATTGAGGAAAATCCTCTTCTTGTATCATGGTTCAACATACATGGGGATCATAAAAGTGAGGTAACACAGACTTGCTGAGGCTGCTAAAAATAACGTATATACGTTTTCTCATTTCTTTGTTCAGACAACCAGAGCTTATGCTCTGACTCCTTGTACATACAAGTAAGCTGGCTTAGCTATGCTTCAAGTGAAAATAATAAACAACATGGATTTTTCTATCACCTAGCTTGTTTGCCTCCTTCAGTCAAACTTTCAGGTTCAACAATATGTAAGCAGCATAGTAGGTTGTTGGCTGGGAAGTTTAGATTTCATATTCTTTTCTGAGGCAAGAGAGAGAGCAGAAGCATGTTGATACCTGAGACAAGATGGAAGGAATAAGATGGTTGGATCAATTGTGCACAGCGCAGCTTAGTTCTTCTTCCATATGCTCCAAGTAAATTAATACCAAGAAAATGTCTATCTCAAACTTACCACCTGCAAATACACACATATGTCAAGGTAGCACTTCAAAGTTTCCAAATCCTTTTACATTTATTATCTAATTTTATCCTTACCACAACTGTGTGCAGTAGGTGCTATTATTATCTTTATATAACAATTAGGGGAAACTAAGACAGTTGCCCATAGTCACAGAGGTAATAAAATCTTCTTGTCTCCAAGTCTAATGGTCTATCTGTTATACCTACATGACAATGCATGCTGCCTATAAGAATTTAACTACTAAACCCTTCCCCTATAACCTTAAAATGTTGACATATGATTGTAGTTCAGTTTGAAATTCCATTTTTTCTAGCAGTAACTTTGTACCTCATTAACATTTTCCATTTCTTAAAAACACTTAAAATCCATTTACATTATTTGAATGTCAAGTGGAATTTCGACATTTTTTAATTTCCACGTTTTTATTACTCAGTAGTTAGAGCAATCACAATACCATTAAAGCCAAGCTTTATTCTCATCACACAATAGAATAAATTGTCATATTTCTGTCTACATTTATAAATGTCTCAGCATTTAAATTTTGTATACAATTTGTAGTACCTTCTTTGCATCCAGGTTAGCACTATATGCAGCATGCATAGAATCCTTGGAGTTTATATTTTTTTCAGAGAAGCTTATAAAAGCAACAGAGAATATGACATATCTTGCACATAATTTAAGGTTTTTTTTAGTTATTGTTGTTGATGTACCCCTTTTAAAATAAATCTATTGATGCCTTTAGTTTTTACATGATATTCATTTCTGAGGATAGTACTTCTACCTAGTGAACCTTTTCTTGGAACAAAGATTGAAATAAAATAAACAAACAAAATAACGGTACAAAAAAAGCAGTCAACCTATCAAACATGCCTAATGGCACATGCAACATGTCACATCCATAGCCTTCAGAGAAAGAAGACAAATATAATACCTCATCTTTTTCTCTAAAACCAAGTTTGTTCATCATAGCAGTCTGTTCATTAGGCAGCTAGGTGATGCAATGGATAGGGCATGGAGCCTGAAGTCAGGAAGAACTGAGTTCTAATCCATCCTCAGACATTAGGTGTGTGATGTTAGGCAAATTACTTAACCTCCATTTTTCTCAGTTTCTTCATCTGTAAAAAAAAAATTCATAATAACCTACCCCTTTCCCCCACAGGGTTGTTGTGAAGATCAGATGAGATTTGTAAAGCACTTAGCACAATACCTGGCACATAGTAGGTGCTATATAAATTTGAGTTGTTGTCGTTGTTAATTACAGCAGCGAAACATGAAGTTTGCTTTTGTTTTTTCCACTTACATTGTTGCACTCATCATATGTATTCTTTTTTCTGGTTCTTCTTACTTTACTGTGTTGGCTCTGAGTAACATAATGCCAAGTGATTTTTCAGGATGGTTGGATCAATTTATAAATAGTTTGTCTTTGTGGCTGTCATTTCAGCTTTTGTTATCTTTGAAAATTTCCCATGTACTAAACAAAAGCTTAAAGTTGTCTTAATTTGCATATCTTTTATTACTAATGCTTTGAAACAATCTTATATATGATTCTTAATCATTTGTAATCCTTTTTTTTTTAAGTTTCTTCCTAACCTTGGATGACTCATCTGTTGGACCATTGTTTCTGGTCTAATACATGTTTCAGTTCCATATATGTTTTAGATAGCAGACCTTTATCAGAGATATTTGGTGCATAGATTTTTTCCCAAATAGATGCTTATCTTTTCATTCTTTCTGTATTGCTTTTATTGATGCAAAACTTTTCAATTTCACATTATCAAAATGATCTATTTTACCTTTTGTGATTATCTCTAATCTTTGTTTAGTTAAGAATTCTCCATCTAACCATAATTATGAAAGACACTTCCAATTTCTTCCCTTTTGGAAAAAAAATGATATGACCTATAATTAAACTAGTTATCTATTTTAAAGTTATTGTGGTATATTTGTGTTGATCTAAATGTACTTATTGACCAACTGCTTTCCAATTTTCCTGGAAATTTTTGTTAAGTAAGGATATCATTTGCCAAGAGGATGAAGTTCTTGAGTTTCTTAAACCCTGAGCTATTGAGTTTGATTGCTTCTGATTCTTCTTTTCCTATTGTGTTCCATTGATCTGCTTTTCTATTATCCTGAAACAGAATCAAATAGTTTTGCAAGCTACCATCTCATTACATAGTTGGAAGTCTGGAAGTGCTATTTTCTCTTCCTTGGAAATTAAAGAAAATAATTTTTCTGACATCATAGGTATTGTGTTCTTCTAAGTAAATTTTATTATTGTTTAGTTCTATAAATTAAGCCCTTGATAGTTTGATTGGTAAAACACTAAACTTCTAAATTAATTAAAATGGTATCATTTTAATTTTATTGTAGGTCAACTATGAGCAATTTATGTTCTTCAAATAATTTGTCTTTATTTTTGTTGAGTGTTTTACAATTTTGCTTATATGTTTTCAGTGTCTCTTGGTAAATTGACTCCCAGATACTTTATACATTTTTGTAGCTATTTTGAGTGATATTTCTCTATTATTTCTTATAGCATTTTGTTATTGCTATACAGAAATGTTGATAATTTTTCTGGATTAATGTAATAACTAGCTACCTTGTTAAAGCTATTAGTCATCTCAATTAATTTCTTTTCTAATTCTCCGGGGTTTTTGAAGCAAACCATCATGTTATCTGCAAAGAAAGAGGATTTTTTTCTGCTTTGCTATGCTTATGGCTTTTACTTCTTTCCCTTAGTATCATTGCAAGCATTTCTAGAATTATGTCAAATAGTAATTGTAATGGGAAAAGAAATACCCTTGTTCTGCCCCTATATTTTCTGTGAAAGTTTATAGAGTTTTTCCTCAGCAAATAATGCTAGCTTTTGGTGTTAGAGAAATTATTATTATCTAATTGACAAATTCCCCTTGCTATCCCTAAGATTTTATGGTTTTAGCATAAATATTGTTTTTTAAAGTCTTTTAAAATAGTTTTGATAGTATTTGGTTTTAATCTGTTCAATTACATTATTTGCTTACTTTGCCCTAAACAGTCCTTGTATCATTGACATAAATACAACTTGGCTATAGTGAATATTATTACTATATTGTGGTAGTAATTTCACTAGGGTTTAGTTTAATATTTTTTAGCATCAGTATTTATTAGCAATATTCTTCTATGGTTCTCCTCTGACTTATTTATCCTGAACTTAGTATAGTGCTTGGCACATAGTAAATGACTGATAAATGCTTGTTGCCTGATTGATACTGCCTTAGAAATATCTGATGGGTAGAGGGGATGGGCTAGAAGCAGGTCTAGTGGTTTGAGAAGAAACTAATGAAACTCTTGGATTCAAGGACCTGAGCTATCTCCATTAGCGTGTGAGGGGAGATGGCAGTCAAGGTATTGGTGTTGATGATGATTCAATCTGCCTGGCATATACTGCCTTCTATCTCTCCTTCTTGCTGCTTCAGCTAGTCTGGCTGGCCCTGTGGCCCCTGATTTTTTTTTTTTGGCTTTTTAATGCCTATGTTTTATATGAGCTGGGAGCAGGGAATGGGAAGGTCTTGACTTTTTATAGTGCATCTGATGCAAGGGGGTGGGGTCAGGTACTCATTGAAATCTGAATGAAGAAAAATGGACAGAAGTTCAGATATCCAGAAGTTAAGGGGCCTCAAATGTTAATGGACATGTGTGCCCCAAATTTAAGCAACAAACAAGGGTAATTCAAGATTCTAATGCAAGGAGCTAAATTTGACCTCATAGGCATCATTTTTGGTGAGATGAGTCCATTACTGGAATAACTCTGAACTGGTATACATTCTGAAAAAAAAAATCATGATAGATAAAAGGGCCTTGAGTTGTAGTAACATTGTAGGTTTACTCATATTAAGAAACCCAGAACCAGAGGAGGGAGGAAGCATTGTGCAGAGCATCTGATTCTTGATCAAGGGAGGAAGAAATAGAAGTAATTCACCTGTATAGAAAGAAGAAACAGAAGAGGAGTTTGAGAAACAGATTTATAAACCTGTCACAAAAGAATTATCAAGAGTGATGGGAAGTCTTATATAGAGTATTGGACTCTTTATAGGATACCATGTTTTAAGAAAGAAATTGGCAAACTACCAGGTGTTCAGGTGTTTAGAAATGGGAAACAAGAATGATGAATGGTCTTGAGTCCATGGGATATGAAGATCAGTTGAAGGAACTGGTTAGATTTAGTTTGAAGAAGAGAAGACTGAGGGGGTACATAATGACTTCTTCAAGTGTCTGAAAGGCTATTATACAGAACAGGGATTACACTTGTCCTATTTGCATCCAGAGGGCAAAACTGGGAATAATGGGTAAAAGCTGAAAAGAGGCCAGTTTAGGACAGATGTCAGGAAAAAACTTCCTTTCCTTTTTGGGAATCATATAAAGGGGATGTGTGTGTGCGTGTGTGCGTGTGTGCGTGTGTGCGTGTGTGTGTGTGTGTGTGTGTAGCTGGGATGGACTGGATGGCTGCTGGCTTCTAAATTTCAAGTTCTATTATTTTGAGACTTTGATTATCCAGACATCGTCTACGTCAGTTAGAGTGTGTTCTCTCTCTGTGTCTGACTGTTTGTCTCTCTGTATCTCCCTTTCTGTCTCTGTCTTTCTGTCTTTCTGTCTCTGTCTCTCTCTCTCCCTCTCTCTTTCTTTCTTTCTCTTTTTCTCCCTGGGAGTGTGACACTTTAAGACTGATTTTTTTTACATATGATAAGGTGGAGAGCATCCGGGGTAAGGCAGTCAGGATAGTGAAGGGCCTTTGATTTCATGTTATATAAGGATGAATGGAAGGACCTATGACATGATAGATATCTTCAAATGTCTGAGGGATGGAACAGATATTTGACTACTTCTGTTGTTCTGCCCTAGAGGGCATAATCAAGATTAAGAAGATGGAAACTGCAAAGAAGTGGATTGAGACTTAAAGGCAGGAAAAACCTCCTGACAATTAAAATTGAGCCAAAGAGGAATAGATTTCTTTGTGGGGTAATGAGTCTTCAAGAAGAGTTTGTTTGACCAGACGACTTTGTGAATATGTTATAATGAGTAGGCTCCAGAGAGGGGTTGGACTAGATGGTTTCTAAGGTCCTTTTCAAATAATTCCATTATTCTGTGATTCTGAGAATTGGGCCTATGATGGGCATATAGCTACTGTCTAAGGACCTTTATAGCTATGTTGTGAGTGGTTCATTACCAGGTAAGTCACAGGCCACTGATTTTTTTTAAGCTACAGAAACTATTTAAAAAAAACCTTTTTATTGAATTGTAGAAGATCTTTCTATTCAGTTATAGAAAGTCTCAAGAAGGCTGAGATTTGTGTTAGTGGACAGTTTTTATACCAATGAAATTACCATTCCTTGAAGTAGTGAAGTAGATTTTATCTTATTTAATTCAGGTAATTACTCTTCTTAAGATCTTTTTGGTTCCTGGATCTGTCATCCCATGTGTTACCTATAACTCTCTGATTTGAATCACATTCAAATTTGATAAAAATGCTAGTTATACCTTTGTCCAAATGAATGATAAAATTGTTGAACAGAATAAGACCAGGGTTATTGTTGCATCATTTGTAGAGGCTTGCCTCCAGATTGACAATCATCACAACTGTGGACCTAGTCTTTTAATCTGTTCAAAAGTCATCCAGATCAGGGGTTCTAAACCTGGTGTCTGGAAACTTTTTAAAAAACATACTTTGATTACTATTTCATTATAATTTATTTCCTTTGTAAACCTATGTATTTTATTTTATGCATTTGAAAGCATTATCCTGAGAAGTCACCCATAGGTTTCATCAGACAAACAAAGAAGTCTGTGATACGAAAAAAAAGAATGTTTGATCTAAATGTACTTTTATCTACCTCACATTTTTCAATCACATGGTACAATCCAAATAGCATTTGTTCTAGAGTCAGAGTAATCATGTCTCAATTTAACTTCTGTAGCTAACTACCTGTGTGATCTTGGTTAATTCATCTAAGGTCCCTGGGCCTATCATCCAGGCACATTATGTTACATCATTTCCCTGATGTACATTTCTAGTAGCTTCTTGTTGTTGCTTATCCTTCAGTTTCAAAAAGAACCAATGGAATCATAGGGTGATGACTTTCATGGGGATTGTATTTAAGTGAGGAGAGCTGCCCCAAATCATCAGCCTCTCTCTCCCTTTTTATGTCATCAGAGTCCAGTGGCAAGACAAAAGTCAGGATGACTGATGATGGCCTGGGGTGTAGTGGATGACCTTGGCATCTTTGATGTCTGACTAAGCTCTAGGCACTCCACAATACCTGCTTCAGTTGCTTTCATGGCCATTGGAACAAATTGTTCTCTTCTACTCTTTCCTCTGGGAGAAGTCTTCCCATGCTTGGGGTAGACAGTCCATAACTCATTGATGGGTTTGAGGCCTGTCAGTTACCCTCAACATGGTTTAGACATTTGCTGAGACAGTTCTACGAGGTGTGGCCAATGTTCATGTTACAGCTTCTTGGAACCACAGGTGAGAAATGAGTGACTGGTTGGACACCAAAGGTGGATGATCAGCCCCAATAAGGGTTCAGAAAGACCTCATGCCAGATAACAGAAGTTGATAACATGGCAGTGGATATTTTGAGTTAAGGAACTGAATATTCAATGGGAACTAAAATATCAAGAAAAACTACAGTTAGGTGGAAGTACATGCAACAAAAGCAATAACAAAGGACACCACAACTAGAGGAAAAAAGGCTTCAAAAATTTACCAGAAAAGGTGATCAAATTTGAAGACAAAGCTCAGAAGGGAAAAAAATCTAAAAATCTGTGTATTCTCCAGAAAAGGAGAGTGACCACTGTTTTCCCAGGACATTTGGAAAGAAATTGCCCAGAACTAGAAAGAGCAAGGCACAGATCACAAATAAGTAAAATTTACCTCAGAAAGAAAACATATAGTTCAACTTGCTCACACACATTGTTTTCAAACATTAGAGTTTCAGTAGTAAAGAATATTTTACAAGTCACTAAGAAGAAAAAAAATGACTTACAAAAATCAAAAGATATCAAATGTCCCTACCCTAGAACATTTTCTAAGTCATACTAGAAATAATATTAAAATATTTAAGAATATATTTTCAATTACTCATAACATTCCCGAGAATTTCACTCAGCCAACAAATATTTATAAAGTGCTAATACGTACTAGGCAGACGCTAGGCACACAAAGACAATGAATGAAACAATTCTTATGTTTAAGGCTCTTTCTCTTGAGGGAAACAGTTTGTGCATATACGAGCATATTCAGAATTAATTTAAGTAGAGTAAATACAAAATAAACTTGAAGAAGGTACTTGTAGCTGGGGGATCCAGAAGGGCTTCATATAGAAGGTGGTGCTTGAGCAGAATTGTGAAGGCAATTGAGGATTCTAGGAAGTGAAGGGGAGGAAGGAATGCATTAGAGACATGGAATACAGCCAATAAGAGGTTTGGAGATATAGGGTGTCACGTGTGAGGAAAAGAAAGAGAAGGCTAATTTGGCTATGTAGCAGAGACAGGGGAGAAGTAATGTGCAATAAGTTGGGGGAGAGGAAAGGAAAAATAAATTTACATGATAATTTTGTTGTATATTTGAAAGCACGTTGTGCATAGGAGATTTGCAGTTTCATGTGCAATCATCTTTTTTTATTGTACTATCTTATGGAAATGCTTGTTTTATTCCATAAATTAAAGAGGATAAAAATAAGGCTGGAAATATAGTTTGAGGCTAGGTTGTAGAAGGCTTTGAAATCAATATAGAAGGATTTGTATTTCGTTGCTGAGGAAATATGGAGACATTTGAGTTTATTTTTGTAGTGGAGTGAAGAATCAGATTTGTACTTAAGAAAAAAATGCTTTGGCAACTGTATGGTAGATGGGAGAGTGGAGAGAGACTTTACACAGGGAGATCAATTCAGAGGCCATAACAATATTCGCTAAGGTGATGGCTGTATGAGTAGAGAGAAGGGATATAATACAGGAGACACTGTGAAGGTAGCAATAGCTAGATTTGGCAACTGGTTATATAGGTGAGGTGAGAGAGAGGGTGGAGTCAAGGATAATACTGAGGTCATGAACCTGGGAGATTGGAAGAATAGTGGTGCCTTCAATAGAAATGGAGGTTTGGAAGAGAGGTGGGTTTGGAGAGAAGTGAGGAATACACTGAGTTCTGTTTTTCACATGCTTGAATAAACTGGTAATATGGGACTAAAGCTCAGGGTAGAGACTGGGGCTGTATTCATGGATTTGTGAGTCATCTGTATAGAGATGAGTAGGTGATTGGATCATACCTATATGATGACAATTGTTATAAATGTTTTAATAATTATAATTATTCCATCATTAAAATATCAATATGATTAACATTGTGATAATTATAATAATCAGTTATACTTATTCCATTATTAATAATCCTAATATGATTAATACTATAATTATAATAATTGTCATCATCATTGTAAGACAAGATCTGGATTATTGTTTTCAGTTTGAGGCATCATATTTTGGAAAAGATATTAATAAGCTGAAGAGGATCTAAAAAAGTTTATAAAAAGAGGTACAGTATCCTCCATGTTCTCATTGCTCCCAAGGAAGGGTACATCACTTGGACAATCTACTTTGGAAAGCGAGGATACATTGCACATGTCTCTCATCTCTCTCTCTCTCTCTCTCTCTCTCTCTCTCTCTCTCAGCAAACTTACAGGCATCACAATTGTTCATTTTATCATCAAAGTTGCTATTCACTGCTTCTTCACTAAGTTGCTTTTTGTTCTCTGGTGGAGCTGTCACCAGTTGCCATGGCCCCCTTCTTGTCAAGGGGATGGATTATCATTTATTTATGATACTTCTTTAAGCCAAAATGTCTTAGTAGGGATGTTAATCAACATATTTTCAGCCCTCTTGACTTAAAATGCCACATCCCACTCATAGAAAAAGACCTTTCTTTCTTCACTTCTTTTCTCCCAACCCAAAGGAACCCCACCCCCAGCTTCCATTTCAATATCGATTAGGGCAAATGAAATTCTTTCTGTTCATGTCAGGTATCAGGCATGGTACCCAGGTCATACCAATTATCTTGAGTTTTTAATAAACTCAAAGAAGAACTTACAGTCAGAGGAGGAGGCAGAATAGAGCTTCCAATTTTACCTTGCAATCCTCACCTACCACCATGGCCAAGGTCCCTAGTGAGGAACTTTACAAGAATAATAGTGCATGATTTCATAAGAAATAAAAATTTGAAAATTGCAAGACATATGGAAACACATATATGAAAATGAGAACAAGCATTTATTAAGCATCTACTATGTGACACACTGTGCAAAGCACATTACATATTATCTCGTTTAAATCAGGAGGGGTACTGAGCAACGGAAACATAACCAAAACAACAATATACACACTGGCTACAAATAATTACTGAAAAACTATAAAATGGCTATATGCCAAGAAAGAAGGTAAAAAGAGGATCATAATAAACAAGGATGATGTGAGTATTGACATATTAAGGTCAATGTGTACATCTTTCGGCATATATTCAATGTTTGCTAAGTAACGTGTTCACAGACATATACAATCATTTGCTGTCCCTTGTGTATTTTTTGTTTTATTTTTTCATGATCCTTGTTATATTTTCTTTATTTGTGTTCTTCATGTATTTGGATATTTCTACTTATAAATAGAATGTAAAATGAGAACTATATTTAAAAGTAACAAAGTAAGTGCTTACAAATCACCCCTTTAACATTATGTTATAGATTTCTGACAAGAACCAAACCTATAATTTGAAGGTTTTATTATCTTTCCCTTTTGGAAAATAAGGACGTTTATCCAACTCTAGATCTGCAATAGCTCTGCAGTTCTTGAGAATTTCTCAACTATCACTTAGACATGATTCTTTTGGATTATTCATCTAAATCACTTGTCTGCCTAATTGTGATAGTGAAATAGGCCATAGCAGTTGAGGGTCCATGGGTGGGATGAAAGAGGAAGATGTTAAGTACCAATTACTGTTTTTAGTATCTTGGCTTAGTCTTACTGTTCTATGTTTCAGATGAGTTAGCCTTATATCCTCCTCCCCCAATAACATTAAAAGTTCTCATGGAGCCATGTTTTATATGAATAAAATCCTTTGAATCCCAGATAGTACCTATGTTACCAGGCTCACTAGGCACTGGTAAATGCTTAAAGAATATTTCTTGATTGATTTTTACAAAGGAGAACTGGGTCAAGAATTAGGGATGCCTGCTTAACTTGGAGCTGACTTCCTGAATCATGGTAAATTTTGAGTTCTAGTTTGACAGGCCATCTCAGAGAGCAAGTACGTGGTGACCTAGCCAGCTGGAAATTGATTTTTTAAATTTCTCTGTGCAGTGGAGGTGAAACTAGAGCTGAAATTTCAAACATGTCTAATATGATAGTGGTTACCAAATATTTAAAATTTAACTAAGCTGATGTTTACATAGTGGCAAAAAGGAGTCTTCAGGGGCTAGGGGTTTGAGCCCTGAATTATACTTTGGGTTAACCAAATTGGCCATCTGGTTCCACATCATCTGGGCTTGGACAAGGTGGATATATCTGTCCTAATTTTTCCATCTCTGAAATGGAAATAAGGACCTCAATTCTGTGACAAGTACATTGGAGACTACAGGGGTAAGCCCCGATGCTGATGTTCAGGAACATGGCCTTAAGGGCTGGAATTATGGCTTTTGCCTTTCATGTCCTGCTTTGCTTCTAATTCATGGTATAACTAGAATGGGGACTGGCACCCATTGTCAACTTGGCTCAGTGACTAGATTTGGGAAAACAGATTTCTCTCTCTAATGTTCTTCCTCTTAGTTGGATAGTTGGAAGCTGTGGAATAGATACACCCCTGAAAAGAAATTAATTTATAGGATTCAAGTACCAAAATAAGGACCCTCCATGTGTACTATGAAAATGATGATAGGGAAGATATCTAACTAAAATCCAGTGGACTAGTCACTATTCCATCCTAACAAATGGATGGATTGCCAACTAGCCTCAATTCCAAACCCATTATCTAGTACTATGTTAGACATAGGAAACTCTGTGGCATTTACCTACTATCAAAAATAGACTCTGAACTGCATTAATGGAGGCAGTTCCCAACATTGAGAAAAAATGGATCCATCATATATTCAAGTAGATGGTTAGGGCCATGATTCTGGTTCTTCTATAAAAGGTTAATGAATATATGAAGACATTTGAATCACAGAAAAATTGTGAGTCTAATAACATACTTATCACTACCACCTTTTAGGAGTATTATCTAATTAGGTTTTATACCAAATGGCTAAAACAATCCATGCTTGCAGGAAACTCCTTCAGTACTTCATTCCCAAACAGAAGTTTCCTGGTTTCTCCAGTCCTATTCCCTAAAATAGAAATAAGAAAACAGGCAAAAGTAGATTAGATTTCTTTTTGGGCTCACTTTCTGATTTCCCTTGTATCCTGAATTAAATTTAGTATTTATATTAGCCAAATTAGTTTAGGTTCACACTGGTAGATTGGGCTTTTATTAAAAAAATTAGTTCCCTAATCACAGGGGGAGCTATTTTGTAGACAAAACAAATCATTATTTCTGTTAGAATTTACACAAACTGATATGCAGGTGTCAAATTCTTGAATTCAGCCTGCTTCTTCAGAACAAATTATGAGTAGAAGCTGTTTCAGTCAACAGTGTCTCTTGTACATATAGCTTTCACAAGTCAAGTTCTGATTGATCAAATATTCAACCTAGCATAGCTGGATACCTCAGGCAAATTAACTGAAGGCACTCTACAGAAAAGTTAAAAGGCCTCATTCCTTATATGTTGACAGCATTTACTTGATAGTTATACAGATTAAATAGATAGATGCAAGTATTAATGTCATTCATGATGATGACTAGAAAACCTTGAAATTGATGAGTGGCTTCCATTGAAGAATCTTCTGTTGTCTAGATGAGTTACAACGAAAGTTGTCTATCAAGTCAATAACAAGTATTTATTAAGTGCCTACTATATACAGAGCACTGGGCTAAGAGTTGGGTATGCAAAGAAAGGCAAAAAATGGACCTTGTTCTCAAGGAGTTCACAGACTAAACTAGGACCAGTGGAGAGTTTGATATGTGACATCAGAAAAATGGGGAAATAACTATTCCAAAAGAAGTTTTTTGTTCCTTCATCTTATCTACTCAGGGCAGCTACGTGCTTTTAAAAGTATAGACAATATTCTACTTTTGATACTTTCATATTTTGGTGGATCTGTATGGTTTCATGAGTGTGGGTACTCTAGTTAGATGTTGAATTTAACAACTATATTCCATTTCATTTTTGTTTTTTTGTTTTGTTTTGTTTTTCTTTTGGAGGGGGGAAGGCAAGGCAATTAGAGTTAAGTGACTTGCCCAAGGTCACACAGCTAGTAAATGTGTCACGTTTCTGAGGCTGGATTTGAACTCAGGTCCTCCTGACTCCAGGGCCGGTATATTCCAGTTCATGCTGAATGATTCTTGTTCTATTTCCCCATAAATCCTGTAGAAAGGTTATAACTTATTTCCTTTACTTTCCTCTTGCTTTCATAAGTTTCAAATGTACTAATATGCCCTTCACTGTGATCTGCTGTCTCATTCTCAATATCTCACCTGCCCATCTCCTTTTCCAGTCAGATATTCCTTCTGTGATATCTTTTCTGCTTTGTGCATGAGTTGTTGCTAACCAGCTGCCACCTCTTTATGCCCACCATCCAGCTCTCCACTCACTTTTAGATTAATATTTTTGTTGTTCTGAGATCATGGTGCAGACACACAACATAACCAGGAGGTAATTGGTATTAAGGAGATGTGCCAGTAACAAAAAAACTGAAAACAAAGTAGATGTCAATCAATTGGTTCATGTATAAAAAATTGTGGTACACAAATATAATAGAATGTTAGTATGCTTTAAGATACTACAAAGATATAAATATTGAGAAACACTGAAATACTTACATGAACTGTTACAAAGTGAAGTAAAGAACACCAGTATAACAATATATATGACTGCAATAATGTAAACAGAAAAATAAAATCCTAACAATCCCAAAGCAATCAAACATGAATGTTGTGAAATTATAGAGTACAATCTTGGCCCCAAAGAAGATATATGAGAAAGCACCTCCCCCCTGGTCCTTTGCAGAGGTCAGGATACATGGGTGTGCAACCTTGAGTGTAAGATCAAATATTTTCAATGTGTTGATCAATTTGGCTGAATTTTTTTTCTTTTTAAAATCTTTGTTATATGATATGTCTCTTTGGGAGAAGGAAGGGAAAGGAAGGACATAGAGGAAATCTAGGTGATTTAAAAACAAACAAAACCAATAAAACTATTTTTATAAGAGATAGGCTTTTGCGTCAAGGAACACTTTAAATCTTTGAAAGTACTGAACAACCACCCACACCCAATTCTAGCCAAAAATGTTCTCTCCCTACTCTATTCTGAACCAGGGCATCTTTTACCTACAATGCCTATCCAAATGGAAAAAATTCTATGAATCCCTTTACTAGCATTTTAAAATGTCTATTATGTACCAAGTACTGCAATTGAGTGAGCTGAGTGACAGTTGCATGTCATCGTCTGGGTAATATATATATATATCCTTCATATCACCTTTGTAGTCTAAATGTAGATCATGTTCAACTACTTCACTTTATGGATTTCACTGAGGATCTTTTGTGGCATTCTGGGACACAAAAATAATAATACCTCATGTTAATGCAGTACTTTTAGGTTTACAAATCACTTTGTCCTCAGTGACCTTGTGAAATAGGTACTAAAAATTATCTCCATTTTATAGATGAGGAAGCAAATACAAAGAACAGTTAAATTATGAACTCAATATTCCACATTGAGATATGTTAGAGCTAGGAATCAAATTGAAGTTTTATAAAACTAAGAGCAAAAATCCACTACATCAGAATGTACCAATTAGTGCAAAGTCATTTTCAAAGAGGAGCATTTGGAGAACTTGGTTGTCTGTAAGAAATTGTGTTGTTTGTACTTATGCAGGACATCTTCCGTCATTAAAATGAGCACCTCAAGTGAACACATTTCTCTCTGTTGACACTATGCTTGATGTTTATACCCAATAATTTGTTTAAAATCTTATTCACCATATTCTCATCTGTCACATTCTTATATGATTTAATCCTAAGCAAGGTAGACATATTGTCCTATGAGAGCTATTCAGATGGCATTTTATTCAACTAACCATTGTGGGGTTTTCTTTTGTTTGAATATGTTTCTATAATAGAAAGGTTTTTCTTCTTTTTTCCCTCCTCTTTTTCCTCCTCCTTCTCCTCTTCCTTCTTCCCCTCCTCTTCCTTCTGCCCCTCCTTCTCCTCCTCTCCCCATGTGATGTCACTGTTTCAGAATATCTTGAGAATTTGAAATTAAATTGCCTTGAAAATTAATTTTTCTGAGCATGTGTTTTACTTAGTCCAGGTGCTTCTTTCAACTTCATCTTATATGATCATAGGACCTTGAGCTGGAGAACATCTTCAAGCCAAAGGTCATATTAGAAAGGAGATAGCAGAAGCATGATTTGATCCCAGGATTTTGATGTTTCTATTACGCCAAGTTGTCATTATCACATCTTCACATAGTATGCTTGGTATAGAGCCCAAATGTGGTGGTTCCACTATTACTGACAATAATAACTACCATGATAACAATATCAGCTGATTAGTTCACTTTGTTTATTTGTGGTCTACATTCTCTTCTCACCTACAAACGATTTTAAGATAAGAACTCTATTGCGTGAAAAGTTCCCTGCAGACTTGTCTTCTGTTGCTTTTGATGGTTTTGTGAGATGCTTTTGCTTATAGCTTTTCTTCATCTTTCTCAGGAAAGTTTCAAAAATGAGCTTAGATTCTATACTGGCATTTCCATTGCCAACTATGTCCCTCTATTTGGTATATAGATGAATTATTTTCTGATTGAGGTAGTTTCAGGGATCTATAGCCATTTCCCATTTTTTAATTGCTATTGTCAACAGATTATTTAAACGAGTAGGATTAGAACTACTATAATCATGTGTAATATCTTCTCATACTGGTATTTTCTTCAGATTTGATGTTTTCTTTGATCTTTGTGCCAATTTGTCAGTTATCTGATGACATACAGGCAGTTTATTCTGAAGTGGCTGCTACATTTGTAATTCTTTACTTCTTGTCTGTGTTTGCTGCAACTGTAATACCTCATTTACTCTCTGTTAGAAAACAGAGATCATATTGGTTTATGATGGGGAAACTGTCTAGACTTTTCAGTTATCCCAAGCTGATCATTGCCCCACAAACCTATCTTACTGACAATACTTTCTCTCATTTATGCTATATGGCTGAGAATCATAGAACCCTGTATTAGGAGAAACAAGACAGCAGTTTGCTCAAAGAAGAGTGGTGAGATGCAATATGGATATAAATAGACGTCAGCCTCTTGCCAGTGAAGGTTTAAATATAAGAAGGGTTGAAAAACATATCAGAAGCATATGAGACTGGAAACGGAAGTTGATCAATATTCAGTAGAATAGCTAGGTAGTATTTTAGATAGAATGTCTGGGCTGGAGTCAGGAAGATGAGTCTTCCTGAGTTCAAATCTGGCCTCAGACACATACTAGTGGTGTGAACCTAGGCAGGTCACTACTTAACCTTGTTTGCCTCAGTTTCCTCATCTGTAAAATGAGCTGGAAAAAGAAATGGCAAACCACTCCAGTATCTTTGCCAAGAAAACCCCAAATGGAGTCATGAAGAGTCAGATGTGACTAAAAACTGACTGAACAAAATTAGGTAGTTAGAGCACAGATAAAAGGTGGAGAGCTACTTGTTGCTTGTGTATCTACTGAATATTAAATGACTAGAGGAAAGCCTCCAAGGCATCAGGGGATTTTGCTATGGGGTCTTTGCAGAAAGATGAGTTAGCATAATGAATGGATGTGGTGAGGATGAGGATATGTGAATGGATGGCATTCTACATATAGGGCTTTCCAAATGAATAAAATCAAAGATCCATCAGAATATCAGTGTAAGATATAGCCAGTTTCATTGTTTTATGATGTCATTCAGTATTCATCCAGTTCATCCTGACTCTCTTTTTGAAGAAAGAATTCATAATTTATTGGCGTTGGGCTTCTAAGCAGTCTATAAGCTTCAGCCCTTTTCTATTTCTTGATCATGACTCATCTTTTCCAACACAGTGCTTACTATTTTCCATTGCATCCAATTATGCTTCGAAGTCATTAGATATCAAGGTATATGTTAAGTTAGTTTGGAGGTTCTTTCAAGTTCTTTGAGGAATTTTTATTTCATTTTTTCATCAGATTTTGGCACATTATCTCTAAGTATCTTTAACAAAAATAGTTACTGTTCTCAGGATACTAACATGGGGGAAGGAAGTTACAGAATACAAGATAACTTGATGAGAGAGAGAGAGCTCTAAAAGGAAAGGCTTCCTGCAACAGGGGATTCATGAGCTGAACTTTAAAGGAAGCTAAGGAGTCTAAGAAGTGGCAGGAAAGAGGGGGTGAATTCTAGTCCCATGGGACAGGCTATGTATAGGCATATTGTTAGGGACAAGATTACTGTTGTCAGAGAAGAGCAAAGTAGCCCAATTGGGTAGAACGTATATTGCATGAAAAGTAGTAATGCAAAATAAGTCTGGAGATGTAAATCATGGAGTTGATGTTTTATCCTAGAGGCAATAAAAATTCATGAAAGTTCTTGATCAGAGGAAGATATAAGCCCTTTGAGGACATGGACTGTTTAGTTTGAGTTTTTCAATCACCATTCTTTATCAGAGTGGTTGTCACATAGTAGCCCCCCTCCCCAATAAATACTTATTAGAAAGTATTAGGCAGATTATCATAGCAACTACATGGAAGATGGGTTAGATAGGGGAAGCTAGTAGCAGAGAGAGCACTTAAGAGGGGATGTGCCAGGGACAGGCCTGGCAAGAGGTGATAGAGGTCTGAACAAAGATGGTGACTATGTGAGTGGAAGGAAGAAGATACATGCAGAAAATTTTTTGGAGGGGGAACTGACAAAACTTGGCATCTAATTGAATACTCAGGGTGACAGGGTAAAAAGTCTAGACTAACTCCAAGGCTGTGAACCTGGGCAACTGGAAGGATGGTGATATCTTCAGAAATATGAAAGTTTGGAGGAGGAGAAGGTTTCCAAAGAATTTATACTTAAAGGATACAACACAATTATAAGAAACAGTGTGGGGTATTAATTATAGAATGTAGGACTTGGAGTTGGGAAGACCTGTATTCAAATCCCTCCTTGGACACTGACTAACTGTATTTTGAGGCACCTGGTGGTACAGAGGATAGGGCCCTGGAGTTCAAATTTGGCCTCTGACATTTATTATTTGTGTAAGTCATTTAATCTCTGCCTAAGCTTCTTTAGTTATAAAATGGGGATAACATCACCTACCTTGCAAAATTGTTAAAAGGATAAAATGAGATATTTTTTGTAAAAAGCACTTAGCACACTGCCTGGAACATGGCAGATATTTAGATAAATGTTTATTCCCTTCCCTTCCATAGGACTTGGGAGAGTCATATATCCTCTCTGGGCCTCAGTTTCCTCATCTGTAAAATGAGAAGGTTAGACTTGATGAACTCCTTGGTCCTTTCCAGCTCTAATTCTATGACCATATGGTTAATAAGAGATAGTTACTTAACAAACATGTACATATATAGACATAGATAAACGCATGTACTTGTTTTTAGTAGCTCCCTGGTTTCATTATTATAGGTAGATGCTCACGGAAGTATATGGTGTTCTATAATTCTAGCCTTACAGAGATGTCTGAGAGAGGTTACATAATTTTTCACAGCATGTGTTAGAAGTAGGGCTTAAATCCGGAGCTTGAGTCCAAGGCTATTGGTCAACTCTGATGGTCTGATTCTGTTAATTATATTTATACTTACACATGCCCACATGCACATGCACACATGCACAGAGTTTCTTGAAATCTGTAATATCAGAGGTAAACTTTTAAAAAACCCTTCTAATGATTCATATGAGATATAAAATGAAGGTATGCACTTCTTGAAGTGGAAGAAGGTGTTCATTCTTTTCATGAAAGACAAATTTAAACTCTTGTCCTTGAGTTTAAAGAATCAGTTGCATAAGTATAGGATAGAAGAGACATAATCAAAAAGTAGTTCATGTGTAAAAAAAAACTACCACAACAAACTATAGATTCTTTTACTGTGTCAAAAGTTGAATATGAATTAGCAGTAGGTGATGTGGGGTCCATCCAAGCAAAATCATGTTAGGTCCAGTAATAGCAGCAAAATGTCCAGAGTGAGAAAGGTGACGATCCTACTGTAGTGTGTCCTGGCCAAACCACCTATGGAGAACCGTACCCACTCCTGAGAAGTACACTTTATGAGATATTGACAGCTGGATTGTATCCAGAGGGGGATGATTAGGAGGGTGACGGAAATAGAAACCATGTTGTAAAAACATCAGTTCAAGGAAGAAAATGTTTTGTTTGGAGAAAAAAAAAAAACTTTATGGAGGGTGGATATGACCTCTGTCTTCAAATATTTTGGAGAATGAAAAAAAGACATTGGGAAAAAAATTTGCAATCTTTTGAATGGCGCTTAATTTAATCCCAATATACAAACCCAGAAATAGTATAAGATTAAAATTGCAAGTAAGCTTCGAGATAATAATTAGTGTTTTATTTTTTGATGGTTATTATCTGAATTATCTGAATAATCTGAATAATATTATTTGAATAATAATAATGAATGGTAGAGCTTATTTCCATATTATGTCACAGAAATCTTTATCATATAAAAACCCTTCAGCTGAACAACTTTTGCAATGGTTCATTCTGAACACATAGATATAAAATATTAATTAACCCAAGAAAGATGCATTATTTCTCTAATTGGATACCTATGGGTCACAAGTATATGCACATTTACTATGTATTTCTTAAAAGTCAGCTGCCAAGAATTTGAAAATACGTGTGATTATGTACAACTACCAAAGGAATCAGGAGATGATCTTTTCATAGAAGTGCATGTAAATGGGTTATGAATGCACAGCAGTGAGAGTGTATGTTTGCTTAGGTGATGCTGACACTGTGTCAGAGCTCTAGCAGCATTTTCTGTTTGGATTTCTTTCCTTCAGTATGCCTGAGCCGCAATCTTTTAAATGGAGTTTTCCAGCTTCAGTAACAATACCTTGTTAGTTTGAGAGATGGGGAGTTAGTGGGTCTGGGTGCTTGTTGCCCAGCAGAGGCGACCTCTAAAAACTTCTTAGAGGAAGGGATCCCCGCTAGGAGTATAAGCCCAAGCCATTTCTTGTCTTGCCAGAAAATATGGACATTGAATGAGTTAGATGGTATAGAATTGAAGTGAAAATGAAATACCTATCAAGCAGATCTACCAAATATTTCATATTTTGATGTTTTAAATATCAACCTCCTGGGACCATATAATGGGAGTGATAGGTTTGGTGTTTTAAGGATTTATTTTGTGGTAGATGAAATTAAAAAAAAAAAACTTTTCCTATCTGATCTACTTTGTACATTGAATATCCTTTTTAGAAGGGATCCTGTTAATTCCTTTTAGGTATGAGCCAAGACTAACCTTTAAAACATTTTCTCTGGAACTCTGGACTGAGAGTGTAATAAACCAAAGAGTTCAAAGAGAGAATGAACCCTCATTACCTGGTCGCTGTGAGCCCAGAGCTGGGTTGTCTAAGTGGGAGAGGATACCTCCAGTGCCCTGAACTATCTTTTTTTTTTCTTACATGGAATCTTAAAGTTAGAAGGCCCCTCAAAGAGAATCTAGTCAAGTCACTATGCAAGACGTGACTTTCCTCTACAATGCAGTTCCCCTTTTGAGAATCCAGTCTTTACCTTGTCTCTGGTTTTACAGCATATCTCCTTTCCTATCAGCAGCCCCACAATCATACCTTGTTCTTTAAGTATTCTGGAATAAAAGTCATCCAAGTGTGTGTTAACCATCTAGTAATGGCACACACTTATAAATACACATTGCTTTCTATGTGTTTTATGTGTGTGCGTGTGTGTGTGTGCGCGCACACGCACATGTGTTATTACTAGCTAGCTACTGCGCTAAGTATTGTTTTTACAAATATTACAAATAAATTTTACAAAAATATACAAATTTACAAATATTACCTCATTTTATCCCCATAACAACCCTGGGAGGTAGGTGCTATCATTACCCTTTTAGGTAACTGAGGCAAATAGATGATTTGCCCAGGGTCATATAGCTAGAACATGTCTGAAGCTAGATTTGAACTCATGTCTTCCTGACTTCAGGCCTGGTGCTTTATTGACTGTACCACCTAGCTTCTAATCATCTCCTCACTTGTATTTCAACTATTTCTCTTCTGTCCTTTCTAGTTCAAAGGCCATCCTGGCTGACAGAGAAGTCAAATATATGCTTTTGAAGGGTTGTCTGGGAAGGCCAGCTTACCAACCAGAAAACTAAAAAGTGCATATCAGCAGAATCTGGGCTGGATCATCAACCCCTAGGTTTCCCTTATTTATCTATACCAAAGTTTTGGCAGGACTATAACAGGCTGAGATGGTAGTGATCATGGTAAAGAAAGGAGAGTTTAGATGGTAAATGTCTGAGGCCAGATTTGAACTGAGGTGTTCTTGACTCCAGGATCAGCACTCTATCCACTGTGCCACTTAGTTACTTCGTAGCTATCATGCCTGCTGGGTGGGTGGGGAGGGGGAGAAGAGGAAGGGGAAGCTCAGCTAAATCCTCTCCCTCCTCTATCCCCTTGTTGGAAGCCCAGGGGAAAGACTACTCGAGTCTCAAGTGGCACATTCAAAAGACAGAAGCAGAGAGAAGAAGAGCCTTTATTCTTTCCTCTTAAAGTCTACTGAGTGGGAAGGTTTTTTCTCACTTAGTCACTCATCATTTCTGACATTGTCCCCCAGTTAGAGTCTTCAATAGGAAATTACTACATTATCTCAAAGCATAAGCCCTTGAGCAGGAAACCACAGTATGTGTCCCACCAGAAAGGAGTGCACATCCAGCTCCATGGCAAATCCTCTCTTTTAACCTCTGCAACATGTATGAACATTAAAAAAATCCTAATGTTTGTATATATCTGCCTCCCTTCTATGTCTTTTATTCTTTAAACAAAATATGTCCTATTCTTTCAAATGATCTTTGTGTGACTGACATGATTTCTGGTCACTCTCTATATATCCTATTTTTACAGTTATTTTCATGTTGCCTTCCTTAATAAACTGTGAGCTCCCTGAGAGCTAGGATAGTCTTTAGCCTTTCTTTGTATCTCTCACACTTAGGACAATGCTTGGCACATAGTAGGCACTTACTTAATGCTTATTGACTGACTGTCAAATGAGGCAATGCATATGAAAACCACTCTGTATACTGAGAAGTCTGATAGGAATGAAAGAGATTACTATTATCATCAATCTCTCTTTCCATGGAGTCTATTGCCAAAACCCTTACTAGGATTCAATTCCTCACATTGATGGATGAATGTGCTCTAGGGATGAAGGGAAAGAAGACAAATTTCTTTCTGGTTTAACTTGAATTGAAAGGAAAAAATAGTCAGTCAGCCCCAGGAGACTTACTCCAGGCTTTCCATGATGACCATTTAATTCTGTGTTCACAGAGATTTAGAGAAGCTCGGAATTTTATAATTGGGAGAGGACCATAGTGATTATATAATCCAGCTCCCTCATTTAAAAGGTGAAGAAACGGAGGGCTAAAGATGTTAATAACAATAGAAGAATTTTATGTAGTGCTTCAAAATTGGCCAAGCACTTACACTTTATTGCATTTGAAGAATTACAACTTTTAGAGGTAGATGCTATAGGAATCTTTATCCCTGTTTTCAGATGAAGAAACAATCTCAGAGAAGTAGACTGTCTTGCCTGTGGTGACATAGAAGGACTCAAGTTTAGACCTTTCTTACTCTTAAGTCTAGAGTCTTGAGTATAGAACTCAATCAGCTATGCTACAATGTTTTGGGATTTTGCCAGTGTCACAGAGACAGGTGAAACATCTCTTGTATATACCTCCTTCTTTCCTTTGAAACTGTAACTACACTGGTGCAGGTCTTCATCACTTCATGCCTGGACTATTGCTATAGCCTGCTGGTAGTTTTGACTGCCTCAGTCTCTTCCTACTCCAATCCATTCTCCATTCAGTCACCAAAGTGATTTTCCTCTAGGGGAAATCCAACCACATTACTCGCTCCCTTCCCTCAGTCAATAAACTCTAATTGTTCCCTATTGCCTCCAAGACCAAATACAAAATCCTGTTTGACATTCAAAGCCATTCATAATAGTTTTTCCCCACCTTTCCAGTCTTATACCTTAATGTTCACCATGTACTCTTCAATCAAATGCCGCTGGCTTCCTGACTGATTCATGAATAGGACACTCCATCTGTGGGCTCCAGGCATTATCTCTGGCTATCCCCTATGCCTGGAATGCTCTCTCTCCTCATCTTTGCCTACTAGCTTCCTGGGCTCCCTTGTACAGGAAACCTTTCCCAGTCTCTCTTAATTCTTGTGCCTCTCAATTAGTTCCTTTTTTTCCTTTATATAGCCTTTTTTGGTGGGATTAAATATCTGTTTGCTTATTGTCTTCTCCGTTAGACTATGAGTTCCTTGAGGGCAAGGACTGTCTTTTGCCTTTTACTTTTACTATTTTAATAAGCACATAGTAGATGTTCAATAAATATTTAACTGTGGTAGAACTGGGTTTTAAAGGCAGGTCTCATTGAACAGTTGCACAGTCCAGTGCTATTTACACTTCACCATGTTGTCTCTCAGTAATTTTAAATTTGTGTTTTTTTTTTTGTTTTTAGGAGCATTGACACAATGGAACAGGGGACCAGAGAGGCCATCATGAATAAAGCAGGTATGTCATCTAACTTTGCTCCTTTGAAGCACACACTCAAGCCATGTATGTCAAAGATTATGGCTTTATTCGTGCCACTGAACTTGAGGGCAGGGTGGGCCTGGAAGTAATAATTTTGTCCCCCTCTACCTTCTCATGGTGGAGAGAAATGACCTTCTCATTTTTAAGGCACAGCAATTAACTTGATCATATCCTATTGGATCAGACAGGCATGCATAATTTTGTTAGCTAAAAAAAAATCACCTGCAAAAGAAAGAGACTTTAAAGCTCAAGAGCCCAAATTTGGAAATCAAAGACAGCTCCCATATAATTCACATCTCTCCATTTAAGTCAGGTGTTCCCATGAAAAGATTTAATTTATAAGAGAAGTGTGTAACAATAGACTTAGTGAGTGATGATCCTTATGGAAACATTCTAAATGTTACAAACCACATCCCCGGGTCCCCACCTGGACCAAAGAAGATGTATTGATGCAGGAATCAAGTAATGATGGGGTGCTTTGGTATGTAGTTGCAACCCTTTAGAGGGGAGTTTGCTTTTTTCATTTTATCAAGGTATGAAGGAAGGTTGACACTTTTTCATCCTAGTCATTGCTGGGGGTTATCATGACTCCTTGGTGGTGTCTTTGTAACTTTAGTATTAGCATAGTGCCTGCAAATAGTTAAACAGACTTGTGAGCTCATTACTGTGGCTATTCCCTCTAATTACAAGTATATGACAAGCTATTCATGCCTACCCATTCTGTGAAACTTTTATGCATAACTTTGACACAGGAGATATGCTGGCAAGGGCATTCCTCACTGTCTCCTGACATCACAAGAATAAAAATGGAGCATTTAGGCTATCTACCTCATATTCCTTGTGCTCTCCTTGTAACCAGCCCTATATATATACATATATTTTCTATCATAGATTTCCATGGTGGCATCCTGTACTCCAGTTATCTCTCTCTCTCTCTCTCTCTCTCTCTCTCTCTCTCTCCCTCTCTCTGTGTGTGTGTGTGTGTGTGTGTGTTCTATATATTGCAGCACTCTGATCACTCCTACATTGTGTATTTCCATTGCCTTTTTGGAGACAATCATTTCTGATCCCTTAGACATTATAAATATTCCATGGCTTGTATGATATAAAGGCACTGATAAAATGTTGTTATTAAAAAGTTTGGCTTCTGTATCTGGGAGAAGTTTAGGATCATTAAAAGAGTGTCATAATTTCCTGAAGACTGCCCCACTTTCCTCTGTGTTTAATTCTGGACCTAACTTGTTCACTTGTTCATTTGTTCTCTCTCTCTCTCTCTCTCTCTCTCTCTCTCTCTCTCTCTCTCTCTCTCTGTTTCACACACTCACACACACACACACAAACTAATGTTATTTAGTTTTATTATTTAGTTTGGTTGTTGAAATCATTCTTTAATTAAATGTCTGTATACAGGAAAACTATTGATTTGGTAGTATAAAGATAAAAACAAAGATTAAAAGTTAGCGTTGTATGATGGAAAGACTACTGATGCTAGATTCAAAGGACCTGGGTTCAAATTCTTTCTCTGCCCCTAACTACACATGTGGTTTGGGACAAATCGTTTCACATTCCTGGGCCTCAGTTTCTTCATCTATATAATGAAGAGGTTAGATTGCATGGTTTATCAGGTCCCCTCTAGCTCCAGTTCTAAAATTTTTTGATACTAGAAGAAAAAAAATTTAAAAATGCCATTTCTCTCTCTCTTGAGTGTCACTTATGCATTTTAAATTTCCTAACTGGTAGCATCTGTATCTGAATATTCCTTAGATGTCTCAAGCATCCCATGTTCCAAACAACTCATCACATTCCCCATGAAGCCTATCTCTTTTCATAATGGTCCTATTTATGGTAATGATGCTACTAAAATCCAAGATTTATTTGTTACTTCTCCCACTAATTTCACAGTCAATCAATGACCAAATCCTGTCACTTTTTAACAGAATATTATATCTGGCATCCTTCTCCTTTTTATTAAAAAAAAGAAAACAAGTTTTATTCTAAATCCAACAATCTCAACAAATATAATTATAGATGATAAGGGAGCCCAAATAAAATGCATAGAAATATAATTCTCTGACCAATTTTCTTACCAACTACTTACATAGTTCTGTCCTCGTATGTAGGTTCTGTCAATCTTCTAATATTTTCCATATCCTTGTTTTCAGTGCCATTACTTATAAAGAATTTCTCTTTTATATTTCTCACTCTTTATTGTGTTCTACGACTCAATACCATTCTTTTATAATATAACACATAGTTTGTGTAGTCATGCCCCAACACTTAGACACACTGGTAAAAAGTATTTTATTCATTTATTCACTGTCTTCTCCTTTATATTCCCACTGACACCACCTTAGTTTAAGACCTTACAAAATCTCATATGAACTATTATAATACTGTGGTCCATTAAGTGATCTCCCTGCCTCCTGCCACTCTCTGATCCGTTTCATTCTACGCATTGCTACAGAACAATTTTTCAGTTTTCCAACTGTGAGCTTCTCACTCTCCTGATCAAAAAGCTTTAACACCTCTACAATTGCCTCCCCTCAAAATTTCAAACACCTTGGCCTAAAATGTAAGATCCTCCACATTCCGGTTCCAATTTGACTTTCCAACCTTCTCTGACATACTATGTGCTCTAGTCAAAAGTGAAAAATAATTATAACTACCTAAACACATCTCATTTTTCCCATCTTTGTGTTTTTGCTTATATCTCTTGTGCTTTTAATATCCGATGAACTCTTTCTCCTCAAAGCCTAGCTTTAGTGTTATTTCCTAGCACTATCTTAGCAAATGTCCTTAAAATCTCTCCCACCCCAAAACAGGAGTGATATTGTTCTCTCTTTGTGTGTTTCTGTCTCTGTCTCACTGTGTGTTCCTGTCTCTTTCTGTCTGTCTCTACTGAACAGATGTCTTTTTCTGTCCTTCCATCTCTGTCCATCTCTGTTTCTGTCTCTCTCTGTCTAAATCTCTCTCTGTTTCTGTCTCTTTCTGTTTCTCTGTCTCTCTCTCATACTTCTATCCATCTTTCTCTCTCTCTGTCTCTTTCTATCTATCTATCTGTTTGTCTGTCTGTCTCTGTCACTGAAAGAAGTTCACCAATCATCAGAATACAGCAGAATTGCCAAGGGTATGCATCAAGTCAGATGAATCCAAGGCCAGAGGCAAAAGTCACAAAATGACAATGAAATTTCTGATCGCAGAGATCCCTGGGGTACCATGTACTCTGTGGGAATCTCAAACTCAGCATCATTTAAATGCCCATGATCCATAACTGATCTCCTTGGATTTTAAATTAAGGTTCACAGATGCCTTTTGCAATAGTCAGGGAAAAATACCAATAAAACTCAATGCCCCCAATGAAATGGAAGGTCAGAGCTTGGCACAAGTTCCCAGGTTTGTGTGTATGAATGTATGGCTCTCATTTACTTTCTTGTGACTTTAGAATATCTATCCATGGGAGTTCGAAATCAGCATAGTAGATCTCAAAGCAGAAGATGAACTTTTGAAAGATTCTCTATACCAAACCATCTTTCCCTCAGCTGCTAGCACAGGGTTCTACAGGGTGTTCTTAAAGTCTGGACACATAGCCAAAAATGCGTATTTTCAAGAAATGAATGAAATTTTCAACAACATTTAATTTAATTGGAATATTAACAAATAACATCTTCAATATGATTTCCATCATTTGTGATGCAAAGGTTGATGTGCTTTGCAAGATTCACATGAACTTGATACAATAACTCCAAATTTCCCATGTGTCCAGACTCTAGGAACACCCTATATATATACCACAGGCACATAATGAATGCTTGTTCTTAAAGCATTTATTACTTTTCCCCAATTTGGCAAGTCAAGGGCCTAGGGATTCATATGGAGAAGGAAAATGCAAAAAAAAAACTGAGTTAGAAGGACAGAAGAATACTAGGAAATATAGGATATACTATCCCTCAGCAAGTGAATGATTTCACAGTAATTCAATTAGGGTTCTCCATGTAAATAATTTCAATTTCCATCCCTGGAGTATTGTAGCTTGGGCTTAATCAATTGGCTGAAAAGTTGACAACCTCTTGAAAACTTCAACCCTTCTCTTCCTTAATTTCTGCATCTATAAATGGTGAAAGAAGGATTATTCCATGCAATTAAGCACAGCACGAAATGGCATGGGTCCACTTAGCCACCATTCTTTGGCCTCAACCAATACCCAAAGCAACCCTCCTTGTGTCATATGGATTCACTGCCCAGATAGTAACAAATTCCTTGTTTAGTTCTGTATTCTCCTACTCTGCTCAGCCTGGAAGACTCTATTGATAATTTAAAAGTTTAACATGAGCAGGATGTTTGGCCTGTGAAGTGACATAGGAGAATTTCTTTGGTTTGTCTATATTCAATGTAGCTTAGTTAGTCAAGTGCAGCAACTCACTAAATGTCCTCCTGGGTTGTAATAGGAAAAGAATTCACTTGGTCATGAATCAAGTCTACTCTTGTTTTCCATTAGAGCTTTGTCATTTTTAAAGCTAAACCCAGGATTCCAATGATCTTATTACTATCCTCTCCCTGCTGCTTTCTCTTCTAATGCAACTCCTACACAGCTTAATATATCAGAATCTTAAAGACCCCAAATGCCCATATCTATAATTTCATTATTTTCTCTACTGTTCCACAGCAGAGCCTCTGAGGTGAAGTAAAGAACTAGATCTGTGTTACAGAATCCACAATGGGTCTTACTTAGCAATGATATGTTTATATACAGTTCCAGTCAGGCTGTCTGAATTGATGAACCTCAGCATTATATCATCAAGAACTAACTGGAAATTAATGATACCACTTTGGGCATGATCATGCAGTCTAATTAAATCACTTCCCTAGCCTGATGGTTTTGCTTTAATTTTATTTTTTGCTCATAACAATAGAGTTCCTATATAGTACTCAATAGCTTTTCCTATTTCTAAAGCATTTTGAAACCATACTGTAAGTTAATCTTTTGAGTAGAATTAATCAATAGTCATTTGTTATTAGTTTGCTAAATGACAGGCACTATCCTAAGCACTAAGGACATAAAAAGGGGGAAAAGAGTCCTGCCCCTCATGGAAGTCATTTTCTAATGGGGATAGATGATATGCAATCAATTATGTACATACTAGATATTTGTTGTTCAGACATTCAGTTGTGTCTGACTCTTATGACCTGTGGACCGTGGCATCCCAATACTGTTCATGGGGTTTCTTGACAAAGATATTAGAGGGGTGTGCTATTTCCTTGTCCAGTGAATTAAGGCAAACAGAGATTAAGTGACTTGCCCAGGGTCACAAAATTAGTAAATGTCTGAGGCTGTATTTGAACTCAAGTCTTCCTGACTCCAGGCCCAGCACTTGATTCCCTAGCTGCCTCCATGATAGAGAAATATGGGGTTGATGAGAAGTAATCTCAGAGGTGAGGCACAAACAGCTGAAGGATCTGCTTCTTCCAGAAGGTAAGACATAAGCTGTGTCTTGAGGGAAGTTAAGGGAGTCCCAGGAAGCTAATACGAAAAGGTAGAACATTCTAAGCATGGGAGACAGCCAATGAAAAACCCAGAATTAAGAGATGGAATAACACCTTAGAGAAAGTGCAAGGACAGCATCGTTAAATTATAGAGTGCAGGGAAGGGAGTAAAGCAAAGAAGACCAGCAAGGTAGGAAGGGGCAAAGTTATGAAAAACTTTAAGTGCCAAATAGATGATTTTATATTGATACTTGAGAAATTGAAAGTCACTGAAGTTCATTGAATAGGCAGTGAGGGATCACATCATAAGACCTATTACTTTAGAAAAATCACCTTGGCAGCTGAATTGAGAATGATGTAGTGAGAGAACTGAGGCAGAGAGACCAGTTAGAAGGCTATGGAGGTATTCCAGGTAAAAGGGACTGAACTGAGGTGGTAGCCATGTGAGTAGAGAGAGGGGGTTGGATGCTAGAGATTTGGAAGTAGAAACTACAAAATTTGGCAGTTAATTGGATACATGGAATGAGGGAGAAGGAGACTTGGAATATAGCAAGGTTACAAATCTGGGAGTCCAGAAGAATGATGATGCCATTCAAAAGAAATAAGAAAATTGAGGAAAGGGATGGGTTTAAGAGAAAAGATAATGATTTCTATTTTGGACGTGTTGAGTATGAGATGTATCATGGAGATTCACTTTCAAATGCTCTATAAACAATTGATAAGACAGGACTGATATTCAGGGAACAATATTGAGGCTAAATATATAAATTGATCTGGGAGTCATTTGCATAGAGATTATATTTAAACCAATGGGAGTAGATGAAGTTAGCATAAAAGAGAGTAGAGGGAGAAAGGAGTAGAGAACCTAGGAAAGAGCCTTGGGAAATACTCATAGTTATGGTATGGGATTTGAAGGTTAGAACCAGCAAAGGAGATGTAGGAATGTTAAGTAGGAGGAGAAGCAGGAGAGAGTGGTGTCATAAAAGCCCAGAAAAGAGAGAATATCCATAAGGAACATTATGGTCAGTGGTCAAATGAAGTAAATAGACTTAGAAGGATGAGGATTGAGAAAAAAATAATCAGATTTGGCAATTAAAATATCATTGTGTTGGGCTTTACTCATTGGTCCCTGGTAGTTTAGGTTTGATATCTAGAATAAATGATTAGGTCATTCAACAGTTAACAAAGGAGATTCAATTACCTGTAACAGGGGAAAGATATCCAATAACAATATGCATCAAAGACACTGTGAATTGACTCAGCTGAGCAAAGGTCTCCTGCCTTTGAGTCGCCCCTCGTAGTCTTCCAGCAAAATCTCAAAGGTGCACTGAAATCCTTGTGCCTGATTTTACTTAGGTCACCCAAATGTATTGTCAATTGCCTGAGCAGTCAATCCTTGGAGTCAATCAAGACTGGAGGATTCTTGGCCATGCTTCAAGGCAATAGAGAAGGAAACAACAGGGAGGGAGAGAATGGGGATTAGAGAAGGAGTTGCAGTCTTCTGGAAAAGATGGGAGAAGATGGTATCAAGAGGACATGTAGACCATAAGCATAGGCATAGGCATTGAGAAGGATCAACACTATTGCACTTGGTTGCCTCTCCCATTCTGTGCCAATAGCACATTAATTGCATGGACGAACTAGTTTTCTTTTCTTTAATTAGTAATGGCTACAAAATTACATTGCTACTTGCACACTAATTTGAACATCTAGCTCCTAGATAGTAATTCTAGTCATTAAATTAGAATACCCCAGTAGCTTTTTCTAGCAGAGCAAACTATTAGGGAGTTCTGAAGTGGATGTTTAATGTTTCCATATTAATTTGAAGAATAATTAATCATCTACACACAATATAGATGTAAGAAACTGTTGTGGATGAAGACTTGCAAGTGGGAATACCTTATCTTTTTTGCACAGCAATGAGAAAGGTATCAAAGCACTTTGCTATTTTACCCAAATTTGTGAGTTGTTATACGTCTTACTGTATGATGCATGTAAGAGAAAACGATAATTTATATTAGCGACAAATTGTGCATTCTCTTAAATTTGGGTTCCTGAGGAGTGGGATGAAAAATCCTCCTTCTGGATTTCTGATTTACAAGTTTGTAACAATGGCAACATAAATTAAAAGCCAAGTTTAAGGGAACTGAGATTCTATATTCTCAAGAAGGAAAGACTGAAGAAAATAGAAGAATATTGCTTTCTACAAACATTTCAAAGAACATATTTTATGTAAGTTTTTATATTGACACTATGTATAAACAGAAAAAATGAAATAATTCTTACTGCCTAAAAGTTTACGCTCTACTTATGAAACGACACTCTTACTTGTATTTAACTAATGAGTTATCGTGTGTGACTCTTTTTAGATTTCACATGCCATATGGGGTAGCAATCCACTCTTTAGCATCCAAAACTTCTCCTACGGTCATGTTGCCACTGCTACTCATTCTCTGAGTTGGCTTGCTGATTCCAACCTGCCATTACACTGTTACATCTACCTTCCCAGAGAAAGACTATCACCATCCAATTATACTTCAAATTCTGTCAGCATCCTAGAGGCAATCGTGTTCAGGAATGAAATTCCTCCTCCCCCACTCAACACTTTAAACTCTCAAGCTGTCATTTATGCTTTTCCATTTAGACAAACCAGACACTCACAATGATCTTAAACATAGTCATTTATCTAGGAATAAGGCTAAAGAAATAACAATAATATCACACATATTCATTTATTAAAGCAAATTCATGAATAATAAAAATACATCATAATTCCTACATGAATCTGAGCTATGCTCTCTCACCAGTGCGCTGTCTCTAAATAGGCCCATATTTGTAGGAACCTGACAGGGAAGCACATGGGAGAAGGTAACTCACACCTCTGGACTACAGACTTTGATATCATTGGTCCATTCAGGAAATTTCTATCATATGAAATTTCTTTCCCAACTGTTGGTTCTCATCACTCTGCCTCGAGGCACATCCTCTTATCTTTTATTTTTGAATGGAGGTAGCATATGCCAACACTTTCAACTTGAAATTACCCTTAAAGGAGCATTAGAAAAGTTTTAGGCTACTGAATTGACTAGCGGTTTCCTTTACACTAGAAAACAGCAATGCTCATCAGAGTGGTTATCTCTGGATACTATGGATCAGGCCATCTAGCTATTCACTCACCAGGATGCTGTCACCAAATCAGGATAAATCTTACAACAAAACAACTTAGGTTGATTCTCTGAGGGAGATAAACCAATGTAATGAGCTGTCAAACTTGTCTTTCTGTTTTCTACATTTCCCTCTCAAACCAGAGGGCTCAGCAAAGACTGAGAGGCACTTTTAAGAGTCTTCACCTTTCTTATGCTGTAGAACAGGGGTTCTTAAACTTTTTTCTGTAATAGATCCCTTTGGCAACTTGGTGAAGCCTATGGACCTCTTCTCAAAATAGTGTTTTAATGTGTAAAATAGAATACAAAGGATTACAAATCATATATTCTTTTGTGTATACAATTACAAATATTGTATACACAATACAATGCACAAATGTATTGAAATGTTGTTGTCATTCTCTCTCACTTTCTGTCTGTGTCTCCTATCTGTTCATAAATGCCTTTAACAAATTTTGTTTCCCTTTAGGTCTACCTAGAGTTTAAGAGAGGTGAAACCTCTCAGACATGGTTCTTGCTTCTTGCTGCCCCCTTTCATTTGAGAGGTCTCAGTTTACTATTAACTCTCTTCCTTAATTCATTTCCTTCAGCTAGCAGGATCTCTGTCCCAACCCTCTCTCTGATAGGATCAGAAAGTCCCCTTTAATGCCATCATTGTCCAACTGAATTTCTCTTGAAGTTATTTTAAGGATGTGAGGGCAGGAGTTGGTTTCATTCCAACACACCCCAAAGAGCTATATGGGGTTGAGACACCTGTTTCCCTTTACCAAATCCTCTGGTCTTACCATCCAAATTATTTTGAGTAACCATGAAAAGTAAGCTAATTAAGATGGCAAGGCCATTGTTTGCGTTTCACTTTTCTAGCCCAAGCTCCATACCATCTTACATTGATCTACTCTGTATTCATTTTCTTATGTTTATTTTGAATACACTTATCTGTGTACTTCTTGAAATTGAAGTTCTTTGAGAATAGGAATTTTGCATTTTATCCCCAAAGTTTCAATCCCTCCCATCTGACACTTCTTTTTCTATTTGTATTCCCAGGGCTTCGTACTTAAATGCCTGGTTGATTGGTACATATGACTGGCAGCAAGCCTCTCAAGCTTTGAGACTCCAAACATTGACATTAGAGAGAGATTTTAACTGCAATTGTTTTGAGAAATATGGAAATACGTTTCTTTTTTAAAGAGGATTTTTTCAAAATCCTCTTTTTCTTTTAAGTTAATGTTCTGACCTTGCAATTAATTTTGCTTAAACTACTTTGAGGTAATCCTATTCCCACAGGCTTTCTTTTCTAGCCATATTCCTCACTCCCATTAACGCTTTCACTGATTTTGGTGCTTTACTTAAATTACTGATTTTGTTTTCTTTTAAAAAGTCATTTAGCTATACATTTATTTACCCCTTTTTTCTAAGTTCCGAATCTGCCCATCTTTTGTTGTTGGGGCTTTTCTTCACTTTTTTCTTAAGAATTTCTTTGCTTAGATTTCTTCATTTGTTATTTCCCTTTTCTATTCTGAAATTTTATTTCCTGATTTTTGGACTATAACCTTATATACGTTCCTTCTTTAATCTGTGTTGCTCATGGACAAAACCTCCTACTTAATTTGAACTCTCTCTTTTAACCAGTTTCTGTTATTACCATTATAGATTTTATTCCTTAGCCATTTTTCCTGTGATGCCTCACTCTTAGGAAAAATAATTTGTGAGGGAAATGATGCCAATAGAGTGCATTAAGGTCGAAATCATACTGTATTCCAAACCAGGTGGTCCAATTATGCCCCTGACAACCCCATGATGGTTCTTCTTCCATTGGCCGTGCACTATCATCTCTGAGTCCATATACCCCACTACTTTTGATTTCCAGAGATCTCTATATATTCACGTATCCATTGGGCAGGATGTTGCCATGGAGGCACAACACTCAGAAACTGACTCCTCAACACAAATTATCTGAGATTAGTCATACGATGAGATCCCACCTTCCATTGATAGTATGTGTAAATTTCTTATCCCAAGGGAGCATTCTACAGTGGGACTTCCCCTTCTCTGTTAGGGTAAGACCTACTTCTTTTTATCCCTAACATTTTTACTCCTCTCATCTGCCACTTCTCTAATTCTTCCATAGCTTTCTTCTTGCTGAGAAAGTATAGGATCTATCATCTGTTCACTGTTTACCAGTGATCTTGTTAATGATACATCACCAGTTCCTCTCTATTTTGGATCTTTTCTTTCCTCATTTAAATACCTTCTTACTTTATAATTTTCTCCACAATATATCTTTATTACCCTATAATGGTTGTGTTTGTGAGTTTTGCTCCACAGCACTTTAATTCTGATCTTTCACCTTAACTTCTATTTCTTTAAATTCAACTTACATAACTATCTCTTCATGTGCTTAAAAATAAATCTCTTGATGATCCCTTTTTATTTTTTAACATGTAAGGCAACCTTTCTTTTTCTTTTTCTTATTTTAAAATAACTTCAAAATATGAAGCAATTAATTTCATTGTTTATTCTTTCCTTGGTATTTATTGACTTTCTGTTTTTGGGGGGTGTTTGAAAGCCAAATATTCTGCTCACATATTTTTTTCTTCTTCAAAATTGCTTCAAGTTCCTTTTTTGTTGAATTTCCATTTTTTATATTGATGACTAAGCTAAGATTTGCAGGATTTGATGTTTTGGGGTATAAGTTGAGTTCCTTTGCTCTTCAGGGCAATCTATTGGGTCCCATTCTGCGGCATCTAATGGGCACAGAGTAATTTTGTGTTACTTGAATTTCCTTTCCTTTATATTTGAAGGTATTTCTTCTAGTTGCTTTCAGAATTTGTTTTCTATTGTGAAATTATTAAATTTAACCATTATGTATCTTGGAATTTAAAGTAATATATATTTTTTTCTGGAGCCATTTTCTGGACTCATCAAATCAATGTTTTTAAAATGTTTTTGGAAATTTTATGCAATTTGTATTATTTCCTGCATGCTGGTGTTTAGTTATCTCTGAATGTTTTATTAGAGGAAACTAGTTTTGGATGTATAAAGATTATGTATCTTTAAATATTTTGCCTTTCGCTTCTCATGCCAGATTTTCTTCCACTCTAGTGTTTTTGTATTCCAGATCTGCTATTTTATTCTTAATTCTTAGGAGAAGCTTTCTATCATGAATTCATTCCCCCTCCCCCCATCTACTAATTGTTCTTTTAAAATTTCTGCTTTGAGAGAGATATATATGGTCATATATTCATTATTTTTAAAATAATATTTATTTTTAATTTATGGAATAAAACAAACATTTCCATAACATAGCATAATAAAATTTTTGATTGCACAAGAAAATGCAAATCTACTATGTATGATTTGTTATTACTTTTAAATATACAAAAAGTCATCATGTAAGTTTCTTTTTTTTTTCTTCCCTCTGCCTCCCTACCCTAGAAATGGCTACCATTAGACACAAATAGGTACATATATATATGCACACATATGTATTTATGTATGTAAATTTTTCTATACATACTTCTATCTATCAGTTCTGTCTTTGGATACAGATTGTGTCTTTCTTCATATATCCTTTATAGTTAATTTGGGTATTTATAAAAGTCAAAATAACATATTTGCTCTAAGTAGTTTTAAAAATAACATTACTACTATTATATACAACGTCCTCTTGGTTCTGCTCACTTCTCTCTCCATTATTTCATGCAAGTCTTTCTATGTTTTTCTAAGATCATTGTGCTTGTTATGCCAAAAAAAGCAAGCGAGACCCGGATATAAATTTTGATGTGGATTTATTCAAGCACACGACTGTTTGGAGTAAAGACTCAGATCGAACAGTCCTGAGCAGGGGTAGGGTGAGGGTATTTAAAGGGAAAAAAAACAAACTGATTCCCATGGAGATGGGAACACAAACTGTGAGGCGAGCTGGGGCAAGATGGGGGGTAAACCGGGGAACAGGGAACAACATACTCATCATTTTTTATAGCACAGTAGTATTCCATCGCAATCATATACAACAACTTGTTCAGCCATTCACTAATTGATGGACATCTCTTCAATTTCCTATTCTTTTCTACCACAAAGGGAGCTGCTATAAACATTTTAGAACATGTAGGTTCTTTTCTTTTTACTCAATAATCTTTGGAAATAGACCTAGTAGTGGTATTGCTGGGTCAAAGGGTATAGTTAATTTAATAACTCTTTGGGCATAATTCCAAATTGCTCTCCAAAATGGTTAGATCAGTTCAAAATTCTACCAACAATGAATCAGTGTCTTGATTTTTCCATATCCCCTGTAATATTTCTCACTTTCCCCTTCAATCATTTTAGCCAATTTGATAGGTGTAAAATGATATCTCAAGGTGGTTTTAATTTGCATTTTTCTAATCAATAATTATTTAGAGAATTTTTTCTTATGACTATAAATTGTTTTGATTTCATTTTATATATTTTATATGTATATATTTATGGCCTGTTTATATTTATTTATATTTATTATTATATTTTTCTTATATATTATATTTATTTATATATAGTATAATATATTATTATTATATATTTACATATATTTATATCCTTTGACCATTTATCAGTTGGAAAATGACTTACATTCTTATAGATTTGACAAAGGTCTTTATATACTTTAGATATGAGACTTTTATTTTGGAAATTGTCAATAAAATTTTTCTCCAATTTTTTTCTGTCCTTCTGATCTTGGTTACTTTGTTTTATTTGTACAAAAACCTTTTAATGTAATCAAAACTATCCATTTAACATTTAACTTTTCTCTCTATCTCTTGTTTATTCATAAATTGTTTTACTATCCCTAAGTCTGATAAGTAATATATTCCATGTTCTTCTAAATTTCTTGTATTATCTCTCTTAATATCTAGGTCATGTATCCATTTTGACCTTGTCTTGGCAAATGGTGTAAGATACTGGTCTATGCCTGGTTTTTGCCATACTGCTTTCCAGTTTTCCCAACAATTTTTTACCAAATAATAAATTCTTATCCAAAAATCTAAAGTCTTTACACTTATCAAATACAAGGTTATTATGTTTATTGATGCTGTAAATTGTATTTCTGCTCTATGTTGTTGTTCTACCTTTCTATTTCTTAGACAGTACCAGAGAGTTTTGATAGTTACTGCCTTATAATATAGTTTAACATCTGGGACTGCTAAACCTCCTTCCTTTAATTTGTTTTTCATTATTTTCTTTGAAATTCTTGACTTTTTCTTTTTCCAAGTGAATTTTCTTATTTTTTCTAATTTAATAACATAATTTTGGTAATTTAAATGGGATGGCATTGAATATATAAATTAGTTTGAGTCAAATTGTCATTTTTTATTATATTGGCCCTACCTGCCCATGAACAATAAATATTTCTCCAATTATTTCAATGTAATTTTATTTGTATAAAAAGTTTTTTATAGTATTGTTTTTATAGTTGCTGGGTTTGTTTTCGCAGGTATTCTCCCAGGTATTTTATACTGTCTAGAGTTATTTTAAATGGAGTATCTTTTACTATGTCTCCTTGCAGGATTTTGTTTATTGTATATAAGAATACTGATGATTTATGTGAATTTACTTTCCATCCTGCTACCTTGCTAATATTATTGTTTCAACTAACTTTTTACCTGTTTCTTTCGGATCTTCCCAATATGTCATCATATCATTTGCAAAAAGAGCTAGTTTTATAACCTTATTCCCTACTCTTATTCCTTTTGTTTCTTTTTCTTCTCTTATTGCTATTGCTAGGATTTCCAATACAATATTGAATAATATTGATGACTGTTGGCATCCTTGTATCACACCTGATCTTACTGGGAAGGCTTCTCTAACTTATCCCCATAACAAATAATACTTGCTAATGGTTTTAGATACTTTAAAAATCAATTTAAGGAAAAATCTATTTACACCAACACTTTTACATGTTTTTAATAGAAACGAGTGTGTTCAACTTAATCAAAAGCTTTTTCTGTACTTATTGATATAATCATTTTTAAAAACTTTTATTACTGATGTAATCAATTATGTTAATAGTTTTCCTCATGTTAAACCATGCCTACATTCCTGGTATAAATGCCACTTGATCATAATGTATAATTTTTGTAATATGTTGTTGTAATATTTTAGCTAATATTATTTGGGATTTTTGCATCCATATTCATTGATGAAATTGGTTTATAATTTTGTTTTTCTGTTTTTATTCTTCCTGGTTTTGGTATCAGTATCATATTTGTTTCACAAAAAGAGTTTGGTAGGGTCCCTCCTTTACCTGTCATTCCAAATAATTTACTTAATATTGAAATTAATTGATTTTTAAATATTTTATACAATTCACTTGTAAATCCCTCTGGTCCTGGTTCTTTTTCTTAGGAAGCTCATTTATGACCTGTTCAATTTCCTTTTCTAAAATAGGTCTATTTAGATATTTTATTTCTTCTTTTGCTAGTTTAGGCAATTTATATTTTTGTAAATGTTCTTCTACTTCATTTAAATCATTTAATGTATTGGTATATAATTGGACAAAATAGCTACTTATAATTGCTTTAATTAATTGGTTCTTTGTAAATGATATATTCACCTTTTTCATTTTTGAAATTAGTGATTTGGTTTTCTTCACTTTTAAATCAGATTAACGAATTGTTCACCTACTTTATTTTTTTTTAATAAAACCAACTCCTAGTTTTATTTATTAATTTAATTTCTGCTTAATTGGGGATTTTCAATTTGTTATTTTTCTATTTTTAACTGCATATCCAATTTGTTAGTTTGTTCTTTCTTCATTTTATTGATGTAAACATTTAGAGATATACATTTTCCTCTAATCACTTTTATGGCCTTCATTTCTCTTTTGAAACATTCTAGAATTTCTTATTAGTATTCCCTATTTTCATGATATTGCATTTTTCAGGCATTAGCTCACTTTCAGTCATCATATGATATTTATTACAAGAGATTTACAATGTTTTTGAGAGTTCAATGCTCATTTCTCTAGTTTGGTAGAGCAATGTTTTCATCAAGGATTGTGGAAAACTTAAACCTAATATCCTCTCTGTTGATTTATCTGTGCTCTGAATTTTATTTCTTTTTGAAATCTTTGATGTTTTAGTCTTTTCCCTTATTTTCACTTGGTTGTTCACTTTTAAAGTCTTTCTCTTTTGCCTCAGATGGCAAAGGGCCAGATAACAAAGCTCCACAAAACTCTTCCTACAGCAGAAACTTTTGATTTCATTGACCTTGTCCCTGACATTAGTGAACTCTGGTAGTACAGAACTGGTCCCAGCTGGGTTTCTGTTTTCCTTCAGGCCCAATATAGCCACAAACTGGACCTTTCTCTCTGTTCCTACTTTTTCAGGGTGGAGGAATAATGTTGCTATGGTCAGAGCCTCTGTAGCCTGGGTGTCTTTAAACTAAGAGCCACCTCTGGAAGATGGCACTATCTTTCTCCTAGTCCCCTCATTTGTCTGGGAAGAATCAACGTTTACTGTTTGTTGTGGGGTGGAGAGTGGTAGGAGCTGAGTCATTTGTACAAATTTGTCATAGCAAGAGAGTATTCCAATAGAGTCCTAAGGCTCAATCCTATTGGTTGGTTTGTATATCCCTTCTGAGACCATGAAGACTGGTGAGGGAAGAATATGCCATATAAGCTCTTTGGGGATCAATAAACATTCTCTGATGTGAATTCATAAGGATTTTATCTAGTCATTCTTTCTGTCTCTGTCTCTATGTCTCTCTCAGTCTCTGTCTGTCTGCCTGTCTGTCTCTCTCTTTGCTTTCTTTCTCTGCCTCTGTCTCTCCCTCTGTCTCTCTCCCTCCCTCTGTCCCTGCCCATTCACGTGTAAATGCTTTCCATCTGGTAGATAATTTATCTTTGTTTTTGGAGAGTTAGTGGAGACTATGGACCATATCCAGTCTGTCATCTTGTTGGTTCCCAGAAATACATTTCTTTTTTAAAATATTTGTCTCTTTTTTAAAGTTTTGAATTCCAAATTCTATCTCTCTCTCACTCCTTCCTCCCCTCCCCCTCCCTGAGATGGCAAACAATCAGATAGATATAGGTTATACATGTGCAATAATGTAAAATATTTCCATATTAGTCATTTTTACAAGAAGACTCAAATAAAAAAAAGAATGAAAGAAAGGAAATGAAAAATAGCTTGCTTCAGTCTGTATTCAAACAAAATCAGTTCTTTCTCTCGAGGCAGATAGTATACTTCATCATAGGCCTTTGGAATTGTTTTGGATCCTTGTATTGCTGACAATAGCTAAGTCATTCACAGTTTTTCATCAAACAATATTGCTGTTACTGTGTACAATGTTCCCCTGGTTCCATTCACTTCACTTTGCATCAGTTCGTGTAAGTCTTTCCAGATTTTTCTGAAATCATGCTGCTTGTTATTTCTTATAGCAGAATAATATTCTAGGAATATATTTCTAAGAGATAATGTAGATTTTTTTCTGAGAGTTATAAAATAAGGGATAAAGAGCTCCATTTCTATGAGGATTGAAGGTACATAAGTTTGGTAATAGATAAGAAAATAATAATAATTATAAATAATTCAGATTTATATAATTCTTTTAGAGTTTCAAAGCAATTTGCATGTATATCTCATTTGTTCCTTACAGTAATCTTGTGAGGTAAATGCTATTGCTATCTCCCATTTTACAGATGAGGAAATTGAGGTTCATGGTAGTTATATGACTTGCCCATGAAGACATAGCTAGTAAATTTCTGACCCAGGACTTGAACCCAGATCTTCCTGTCTCTTAACTCCACTGATCCATTCACTCTGACACATTGCATCTCTCCAATCTTGTTTCCTGTCTATGTTACTCTAGAGTATATGTGGAATTGGATTCTCTTCTATATGCGTTCTGCAGAATTACTTCTTTTTCATCCGGACTCTTTTAGGTGGCAGTTGAGTTTAGGCTCAAAATCTGTTGATCTGTATTAAAAACTATTTGGGCACTTGCTTGACATGCCTTATTTATGTAAAATATATTTCTATTGCTTCCTACTTGGAAGCCCTGGAGGAGAAATCCTTCTCCCTCCCATCATTCGCTTCTCCATTTCCTTCCAACAATGGTATGACATAGGTTTAAGTTTTCCATTATCCTTTATGAAAACATGGATCTGCCAAATTTGAAACTCACCTCAGGCTACCCAGAGGATCATTTGCTTGAGCTGAGTTCCCTTCCAAATAATTCTGAAGAGCACAGATCCAGCAATTCCTACCTTTGCTTCCCTTCCATTCAATTTTAGTCTTTTAGTAAAATCTACCTGCTACGCTAGTCTTCTACAATTATGTAACAAATATTATTATGTGATTCAAATGAGACATATAAGGGTGATTCTATATCCAACAGGAACGTTTTGCCAACATAATAGCCTACATATTAAAAATAAAACAAAACAAAATCAAGATCTGTATATATTGCTTTGTGGACCTTAAAGCTGTACTGAACTTCAAATGAATTGGAAAATGGCAATTAATACATTATTATTTTTACTTTCATGTTTAAAGTTTTGCTTTGTATTTTCCCTAACTTCTTTACTCTGACCATAGTAAACACTTGATAAATGCTTATTCAATTGATTAAATTCTGAAAAGAACATTTTCCCCTTTTTTCTTGATTATATTAAATGCTTTAAAACAAAACTACAGGACAAATACCTAAACAATATTCATTTTGGGTTCTATGAGTGATTCTTTTATTTTTCTAATTTGTCAGTTTTTGATATTAGAGGAAGTAATCCTTGGAGTGGATCACTGAGGAATTATGGAAATCAATTCTTCATTCATTCATTCAATAAACATTCAGTGAAACAATATGGGGGGGGCAGTGCTGAACTCTGCTAGGCAAGATCTGGTTTCAAGTTACATTTGTTGAAAAAAAAGAGGGGAAGAGAGTTTCTTTATTTCAACAACATATAAACTCTACACTCTTTTTAAAGTTATTAATGGCAAATTGGGTAATATTGGACATTATTGAATTTATTTCCAATCTTCGAGAATTTCTGATACAAGTTAATGCATTTCCTAACACTATCATTGTATTTATTTTTTCACATATTCTGTATGTACTTAGATATGTATATGTTGTCTCTCGTGACAGTATGTAAGCTTCCTCAGGGCAGGAAGTGTTTCATTTTGAACACAGCGTGTAAACAGACAGTAAACTAAGGTCAGATCTAAATAGAAAAAAAGAGAACAGGCTGTAGTACCTGGTAGAGAGTATGGCACCTAGTATATGCTTATAAATACTTGCCGATTGGTTGACTGATTGAGACCTCTATGCCTGAGGAATAAACTGGACTAGACCTATAAGATTAGGGCAGTCCACTCCACTAAATATTGTTTCCATGACACATAAAGCAGAGTTCTAGCTATACTAGGCTAAAGATGTGCTTCAAAAAAGGAGGTTAGCCATGTTTTCTATTCCGTTTCAATATAATTCGGATTGAATATTTCTGTCAAAATAATTCGAGTCAGTAGGCTCGACCACCAAAACATTCATAGAGATGATGTGGTTTCACCTATAGGAACTAGAAGCAAAAACCAGACAAATAAACAAGAAATCCTAATCCTTTGTTATGAGGTTAAAATTGCATTAAAAAATCAAAGTCATTTACTGTCAATATTATGTATGGTTTGACCAGGGAGAGGAGATTCCACAACCTATTCTTGGATCAATGGTATCAGAAATGACCAACAGTATACCTTGTTAGCCTTCCAATTGAATGCTTCTGGTATTTTTCCCCAGAGACACATCTGTTCCTTTTAAAGGCAACTACATTCGGGAATGAACTTAAAACAGAAATTTAAAACATCTATAAGATCATAGGGAACAATCTCAGCTCTCACAGATCTTTTGTAACACTCATAAGATCTTCATGGAGTCATTCCAAAGTTCAAATATGGTTTCAAATATAATGCTGCCAACTCAATTGCAATGAGATGCCAGTCAAAATTTAGGACTGGACCCTCCTTTTTTGGCACGAGGGAGGATTTTTTTGGAGGGGTGTGCTTTTCATAGAGCAATCCACAGGCTATTGTAGAAAATGAGAGCTATCCCTCATCCCATTAGAAGAAGTAATATTTGGATCTATGCATACTACATAGACAAAATAGGGCACTTGGCGGCAAGAATGATTATTGAGTTCTTTCTGCAGGACGCTGAAAATGTAGGAGTCACACATTGCCTCTGTACTTCAATAGTGCCTAAGCCTTTCCATATTGGAGTATCAATTCATTGACTCATTAACTCACTCATTCATTTAGTCATTCATTCAAGATCTACTCTGTCCTGGTTAGAAGAGACCTAGATTATGATTTTTTTTAAATTCATGGTACCATATTTTAGGAAAGGAATTTTTAAAAATGGAACCCATTCATTTCACAATAATAAAAAGACTCAAACCCTACTATACAGCATCACTTCAATGAATCTATGATCTTATCGATGAGCATAATCCACATACAATTTCTCTTCCCGTGTGACTTTTTATCTATATGTGAGCATAAATTCTCTATAGGGGCCCCATCCAGTTTGTTAAGGTCCTTTCTCTTGATCTTTTAACATCCATTTAATACACCACCAAAACACTTCGTTTTCTGGCTCTTGGATCATATTTTTTGTGTTTTTTCTAGATTGTCATTCCTCAATGCTGATATGCCACATTCTATTTGAATCCAAGGAGATGTTTGCTATTCTGTAATTTGTAGACATATAAAGTCACCTAAAGAATATTCATGTTTAAAAGATGGAGGGATTTTTGTTTCAGGGAAAGGTTGGGGCTAGTGAAATTCTGCACAATTTCTGAAATGTAATCCAGCCTGTTCTCTTTTTCTCTATTTAGTTCTAACCTTGGTTTACTGTCCGTTTACATGCTCTGTTCAAGATCTATATACTTCTGGACTAGCTGTATGGGCTGCCTAATCAAATGCATATTATAGCCTAGACAAGAGGTTTTCTCTAACCACTTGGTTTTCCTTTGCAGATATTTGAGCCAAAAATTTTTGAGTTATTTTGGATATACTTAAGTTGGTTCTGTAATGTGCTATTGTTTAATAAAGTCATCGCAATGTCCTCCACAAGCATGAAGATAGAGAGGACCTCACTAACTGTAAGGAATCCTTGTTCCTTTGGACTTTGCACCAGACAATGGTGCATGATAAAGATACACATACATTTGGGAAATAAAGGTATCATGTGACTCATTGGATATAAATAACCAGAGGATGTACATATATAATTATTTCTGCTGTTGCTTTGATCAAGGACTCTCTTATGATCTTAGTGTACAAATGGAAAACATTTGCTGGTATCTCAAAACAATGGAATTATACTAGATAATTCTAAGGCCCCTTCTAGCTTTAAATTTATTGTCCCATGAGATAATTTCAAATACTAGGGTGAATTACAATGGAAGAAAAACTAGTCCTTTAAAAGGGGGGCTAGCAATGCCATCTACTGGGAGCTGCTAAGAACTTCAATAGATGCTTTGCTCTGATGAGGGATGTCTCCTAGTACATGTAAATGACTTGAGATTCTAGCAACCTCTAGAGAAAAGTTGCTTATTGATAGGTGTCAGTATTTTCTATTTGCTTTACTTGAATTGTACATCAACTTTCTTCTTTGGGTTTCATGATCTATAGGTGGCTTTATAAGGGAAATTAATGACAATACAATGAAATTACAGAGGTAGGGACCATTAGCCCAAGATGTGAGAAGTTTCCCATATTTACCTAATCCCTTTGTGTCATGTGAGAGCTTCTGACACAGTTTTCTTTTCTTTCTGAGGAAGGGTGTGCTGGAGCCAGCTCTCACATCTTGAAAATCCACTGTTAAATTTTCATCTTGAACATTTATAGCCTCACAATCACAACTAAAATCAGGACTTGGTTTATAGTTTTGTAGATTTCTAGACTTAATAAAAACTTAACAATGCAACTAAACCTTAAAATGTGTGCATACTTGCCCCCCCCCCCCCCCACTGTAAACATTCACCTGCACACTCCCTTTTTGATCTGTAAACTTTTCTTGAGCACAATAGGAATGTAGTAGAAGGCTCAGGTAAAGAAAGCAATTATCATCAGACTGGATAACAGCAGTAGAAGCAGCAGCAGCAGTAGGAAAAGTAGTAGTAGCAGTAGGAAGAGGAGTAGTAGTAGTAGTAGTAATAATAGTCATAGCAGTAGTGGTAGTAGTTTTTTAGTAGTAGCAGCAGCAGCAGCAGTAGTAGTAGTGATAGCAGTAGTAATATTAGTAGCTTTTGTTGTTTGGTAACTTCAGTCATATCCAACTGTTCGTGACTCCATTTGGAGTTTCCTTGGCAAAGATACTAGAATGGTTTGCCATTTTTTCTCTAGCTCATTTATAGATGATGAAACTGGGGCAAACAAGGTTAAGCAACTTGCCCAGAGTCACATGCCTAGTAGGTGTCTGAGACCAAATTTGAACTCAGGTCTTCCTGACTCCAGACCTAGCACTCCTTGTCCTATTGCCACTCATGACTTGCCAAAGCCTACCAAGTGTTACTCCCCCTTATACTCATATGTTGATGTAATCTCATAGCCATGATGACCGGGTTTACTACAGATGGATATTATTGAATCTTATTCTAATAGAATGTAAGCTGTTTAATATTGGGAATTTTTGATTTTTGTCTTATATCCTCAGCACGTAACATGATGTCTAAATGCAGTAAGCATTCCATAAATGCTTGTTAAATTAAACGGAATGGAATTGAACTAGGATATTGCTAATTAATTGAATAGCAATCCCCTTATTTTTACTCAATTTATTGTTTATCACATTTCCTGCAGCAATTATTCCATACTTTCTCTGTTCTCCTTTATCTCCTTGGCTCTCTCTACCTTCTCTCTCTCAAACTCAATAGAGGAGTTCACTCTCTACTTCAGTGGAAAAAAAATAGAAGCCACCCATAATGAGCTCCCTCTTCTCCTCTTTAGATTATGTTTTATTCCTTCCTCCTTTATTCCAACCTCTGACAAAGAGATGAGTAATTTTTTTTATTAAGGCCATAGGATCACAAGTTTAGAGTTGGCAGTACCTTAGAGGGCATCATGCCTAACTTCTTCATTTTACAAATAAGGAAACTGAGGCTGAGAGAAACAAAGAAGACTGCATTTATATAGCACTTTAAGCTTTGCAAGGTACTTTGACATGTTATCTCATTTGACCTTCATAGTAACCCTTTGAGGATGGTGTTATTATTACCATCCCTATTTTATGGATGAGGAAACTGAGGCCAAGAGAGGTTTAGTAATCAGTCTACAGTCACACTGCTAGTAAGTGTATAAGGCAGCATTCGAATTCAAGCCTAATACTCTATCCACTGTGCGGCCAACTGACTCAATGATCTTCTGATTAATTATTGATAAAATTTAGGAACTAGTCTCATAATTTTTGATATTTATGAAAATGATTAATAATGGTTGCGAATACAGTGAGTTCCAGATTCTATGAATAGGATGAAAATGGCAAGCAATTATTGCAAAAGTACTTTTGAGAGTCATATCTGAATAGACTTGGGAAAAAATAAGGAAAGATGACAGGACAAGTCAGGTAAAGGGCTAGTGAAATACATTCATAGTCTGGACAGAAAATCCTTCCTGCTTTAGTCTTCCTGGCTTGCATTCATTGCAACCAATTGGGAGTTATAACCTTTCTAGGTTAACTGAATAGATTCAGTATATTCCAACAGCAGGAGAAAAAAACAGATATAACCATCCATTTCAAAGCATACAGGGAGTCTACTGCTTAGCATGGAAGATGGAATTATTTTCTACTCTGATTTTATGACATTCACTTTTCTGCTTTCATTCTTCATCAGTGATGCCTGAGTCTACTTTCCTAACATAGGAAAAAAGAGTCATATTTTTTCACTTATTTTCCGTATCTTTCTTTTTCTCAACCTGCTGTTTTTGCCACTTGTCGTTACAGAGCCCAACAACTAAATAAATCAAGAAATAAAGCCTCAGTCTAACAGCCCAGCCAGGTGTACCCTCCCGCCTAACTGAGTGGTGAGAATTCCATTATCGGGAAGGTGTGAAGGTAATGAGCTTGGAGCTGCACATAAGATTAGGTGTTATATCAATAGTAATGCTGTAGAAATGAAGTTGGAATGATGAAGGGCCTGCAGACATTGATGTAAGAGAACATTTAAAAGGAATAAATATCTGTCAGACAGATCGCTGAGTAAGGCAGCATTATGAAAAGAGGCAAACAAATTCTGAGGGTCATCTAACAGAGTATAATACATAAATGAGCATAAAATCTTGCCATTTTGAATTTTACAATTCCACAAAAGACAAAAAGAGGTACAAGAGATCTTTTTTAGACACCCTGAGTTCATAACAATAGTTCATCATAATAATAGCTAGCTCTTATGTAGTGCTTTAAAGTTTGTTATTTCATTTGATCATCATGCCTGTGCATGCGCGTGCGCACACACACAGATGTGCCCCAATCCTTTGAGGTAGATGTTATTATCCTCATTCTACAGATAATGAAATTGAGGCTAAATAGGTTAATTGATGTGTTGAGTGTCACACAGCTGGTGTTTGAGGCAGGATTTGAATGCAGGTCTTCCTGATCCCAAGGTCAACACTTTACCCATTGTTGCATTGTAGGCACAAAGTACATTTTACATAGTTGTAATGTCAACCACACTGGCATACCCAGGATGGCTGCTAGTGTCGATTCTTTTATCTGCTTTACTAAGGAAAGATAGCTGTTTCAGGGGTCAACAATCTTTTTTTAATTACATAAAATACGGAGAATAATACAGAACAGAGAAATAAATATCAAGAGACAGGGCTCTACTGCCTGAATCAAAGCTTTGCATCCACCGCTGAACGGAGAGAGCCTTTACCTCTGAGGAGTCGGGGAACTCTGAACATACAGCTACTCGGAGTCTTAACCAGGGAATCACAACATCTTTCTCATAAACAAGCCCCCAAAGCAAAAGCTCACCTCTCGGAATATATACTCTTTAGGCTCAATGCCTAATTAGACATTAACAAAAGGTGTGTAAGCCTTCCTACAAGCAGACAAGCTTCCCTTAATGGGCCCCACATGAAGCCTATTGATGGGAAGGGAAGATCTCATTCCCCATTAACCTTACAGTAGTAGGCATATTCATCAATATTTGATGAATGAATGAATGAATGATCACCATGAGGATGATGATGTTTACACTCTCTGCTTCCGGGTAGTTCTGAGGTCAAAAGAAATATTGCAAGTAAAGGGCTTTGTAGCCCATAAGTGTTATATAGTTATGATGATTCATAAGATTCATAAGAGCAATGCATATATGCAAGAATAGGGAAGGAAGAGACAAACTGTAGGTGTATGTGGGGTCATAACAGGTAAAGTATACGTGTAGCAGAGAAAGAGATCTGTGAGAAGCCAAAGAGGTATTTTGCAACAGCTAATAATCTGGGGTTTAATGAGTACTCTTGAGATGAACACAACAGGTCATCTTAGCTCACAGGCGGAGAGGTGAGTTTTAGAACTGTCCGACAATGCCAATTTCTGCCACATAACAAAGCAGCTGAACAAGTGCTTAATAACTTTGAATTAATGCCCTATGACAATCTCACAGAGTTCAAAAGCTCTGCACATTTTTTGTTCCTTGCTGTGGTGGAGTGATTGTGTTTTTGGCTGGAGCATAATAGGCACAGGGGGAAGCTGGTTCAACTGTGCATAAAAGCAACATATAGACTTCCTGCAAGGGAACTCCTCTGGCGTGCCCACGAAGGCACATGTTGTTCTGATGCTTATATTTGGCGGGCTGGAAAGGGCAGATGCTAAATTCACAAAAAGAGCAAAATAAAAGAATCCCAGCCCTTTCAGATCCCTAGTTATGGGACACAGTAGGGAGGCTTGACTCACCCACCCCAACTTGAGATAAAAGCAATGGTGACAATTTTCCACATCCCCTTCCCCATCAGAGCCCCATTTAGCTCCTTTATTATTCAAGGAAATGGCATCCCCACTCCCCATTTCATCCAACATACACATACACACAACTCACTTGGGAAACTGACGAGAGTCAGGTGCCCCATCAGGAGTCATCTTAATGATGAACAGTACCCTGGTCTTCACTACCTAAACCAGCATCTTCCTTCCCTAAAAGGCAGTCTGGGCTAGTAGAAAAAGCATGGAGTTTGAAGCTAGAATTGGATTTGAGTTCTAGTTCTGCCCCTACTTTAATCTCTATGAGCCTCAGTTTCTTTGGGAACAATAATACCTGTGCAGCTGGGAAAATGCAAAGCATTTCCAATGATCTCAAACTGCATCAGGATGCAAATCATTACTGGTTCCCAGGGATGCTGTATGGGTTCAAACTTGAATGGGCCACAATAGCTTTGATATCAAAATTGCAGGTGGATGACAACACGAACAATCTAGTAATGCATGCTGAATTTCAGAAGGTGATAGCATATTAACAACAATGACCTATTCTCAAGGAATGACATGAAAGATGCCATTACTAGCTAGTTAGATTGATTGATAGATAGTAGTGGGTAGAAAACTGGCCTATGAATCAGGAAGACCTGGGTTTTAGTCTTACCTGTGACTCATGTTAGCTGTGCTGATCATGGACTGGGCACTTAATCTCTAAGTCCTCAGGGAGGCTCCCTATGTCTATAAATCACAAAGCAACTGCAGATTTGTATTTAGAGGGAGTTTCCTCAATTTCATAGGTCCTAATAATATATATATATATATATATATATATATATATATATATATATGTGCGTGTGTGTGTGTGTGTGTGTGTGTGTGTATGTGTGAAAAAATGTTAAAACACCTAGAGGAAGTACTGTAGTGCATTGGGCCAATCTCCTATGAAGGACACAGACAAAAAGCAGGTAGGATGAGGAGACAAAGAGAGGTTACAACTTGTACCAGTGCAGGGAATATTGTATCTTCTGAAGTACTGAAGAAATATTTATACTATCTACCTTACATGGATGTTGAGTGAATCATATGAAGTAAGGAAGTTAGGTAGCACTGTCTACTGATATCACTCTGTCTACTGAGAGAATGTTGGACCTAGAGTCAAGAAGACTTAAATTCAAACCCTGCCTCAGATACATCTGAAATGCATGACTTACATGACATCACTTAACTTATGACTGCCTCAGTTTCCTTATCTGTAAAATAGAGACAATAGCAGCACCAACCTCCCAGGCTCTTGAAGATCTAAGGAGATAACATATGTAAAGCACTTTGCAAGCTTTAAAGTGCTATGTAATGCTTGCTATTATTTAATGTTTCATCTTGAGTGCATTAGAGATCTAAGCCATTGTCACCATTATCAACAATATTATTAAAAGTATTTATTATATATTTAATTGTGTGAGGCACTGGGCAAAGTACCTTCCAAAGGGACTTCAGAATTATCCAGGAAATTCTCTACTCCCTGGAAATTATGTACTAAGGTCCCTTTAAAGCAGCTGGTGGTTACAGTGGGCAATCCCACGAGATGACCCTTGAGTTTTTACCTCTTATAAATTCCTGGCATCTAGTGTGGCAATTTAGCTTTAGGGACATGCTCATAGTACCTAGAGTCTGGGTTACTTTTTCTTTCAGGCTGATCATATTTCTAATGCCTTAATACCAAACCTGGGACAATCTCTCCCCTGAAAAATCCCATAGCTGGCATTAGTTCCACCTTGCAAATTCTCCATCCACCAAGTACCAAAGGGATAGCCAGGAATGACTAGGCAACAGACAGATCATAGTTGCATATTGTCCTGCAGGGAGCAGTCTTCAGTTTCCTAATAATGCATATCCTGAATGAAGCATTTTTGCACAACAGGGTCTATGGAACCGCTGTCCATAGAAACAATTTCTTCCTTCCCTGCTGTTGCACTGCCAAGTTTCTCCCATGTAGTCTGTTTCCTTCCCAACCCTCTCAGGATGTGATATGTTCTTATAATGTCAGCTCCACTGCCCTCCTACGGGATAGCTGGCCCTCCACACTTTCAAATATCATGCTCTACCAGTAAAAGTAGTAACCTGATACAATCCCTTCTCCATGTCATCCAGATTTCTTTCTGGATGCTCTGGTTTTTTGACAAAAAGAACCTCTGACTTGCCATCCTGATTTAGCCAGTAATTACAAGTCAGAAGGCTCAAGTTCAGATTTCTGCTCTGATATTTACCAGATGAGTGAACTTGGGCAAGTTATCTCATCTCTCAAGCCTGTTTTATCATGTGTACAATGAGAGGACTGGACCAGATGATATTTAAGATTCCTTTCTCTAAATCCCAAGATTTATGATTCTATGATCTATGATTTTACAGTTCTTACAGCAAACTGCCCAATCAGGAGGTTTCCTCATCTTGATCCCTATTTATTTGTAACACAGAAGTTCACTCAGCAACAGACTCATGGTAGCTCTTCAGAGTGACTCATTCCTATTTCTCTGTAGCTTTACTTCTACACCAGGCTGTAAAAGCATCAGTATCATTGAATCTGTACTGATGCAGGGTGACGGAAATTTCACTTCAGCTCCACTGTCCTTCCAGCCTTTCCACAATAAGCTAAAGCAGGGCTAGGGAACCTGAGGTGTAAAGGTCACATATGGCCTTCTAGATCCTTGGGTGTGGCCTTTTGACTGAGTCCAAGTTTTAGGGAACAAATCCTATTAAGGGGATTTGTTCTGTGAAGTTTGGATTCAAAGGGCTGCACTTGAGAACCTAGAGGGCCACATATGGTCTCACAGGTTCCCTATCCCTGGGCTAAAGCATCCCTACACCACTTCCCTAGTTGTGCAAGGGTTGGTAGGTCAACCCAGGTGCCCATTTTACCACCATTAGACTGGTAAAGATAGTCCTGAGTGAAGTTAAATCTTATCGAGATTTTCTCTCTCTTTCTCTTGGCTTATTTCATCCTTGTTTGCCTTTTTCTATAATCATCTCTACTGCAGCGTTTCATTGTATTGCTAACAAGCTCCCCTATGGACTAGGGCTTTCCTTTGAATACTCCTTTTATTTCCTCAAACTAACTAAACCTAGCTTTATTACTCTAGAGGCACTATGTACCTCATAATATCTTTTCGATAGATGTCAACTCTTCTCTCGTCCCTACCATGTTTTAGGACTAGAAGAAGGAGTTTTTGTTGTTGTTAAGTCGTTTCAATCATGTCCAGTTCATATAAAAATTATATCCTAAATAATTTATGTCCTCAAGTGACTTTCTATTGCCTCTGATTCTCTCTCTCTCTCTCTCTCTCTCTCTCTCTCTCTCTCTCTCTCTCTCTCTCTCTCTCTCTCTCTCTCTCTCCCCTCCTCCCGTCCCTCCCCCTGACCCTCTGTTTCTGTCTTTCTGTTTGATGTTTAAAGTCCTTGACATTCTAATTCCACCCTATCTTTCCAAATGGATTTTGCATCATTTGCTCCCACCTATGCCAAACTCATCAATGCACTTTTCCATATAAAACATAATACATCCCACTACTATACCACTTTCCCTTTCCACAAGTTATCTCCCAAACCTGAAGTACTCTTCCTTCTGACCTCCACTTATTGCAGTCCCTTCAAAGCTCAGCTCAAGTATCACTGCCTATGTGAAAGCTCTCCTGAGCCTCCAACTTATAGTACTTCCCTTAAAATTTCTTTACGTTTATTTTTATATATGTACATATTTACCTATGTGTATATATGTTCTTTCTCCCTGTAGAAGAATGTAATTTCTTTGAGGTTAGGAGCTATATCGTTTTTGTCTTTGTATCTTGAGCATCCAATATATTGTTTGCATATAGTAGATACAATTAATACTTGTTGAACTAAATTGAATTCCCCTAAATCTCTTGAAAGCATAATTATCTTCTCATTCACATAGCTTCAAAAATATTCAACCACTCTTGGTGCATCTCTCCTTCCATTCGATTTCATGAACATTTTCAATGGACTGACTATATGCTGAACATGAGATTCAGTGTTGGAACTTGTTACAAAGATCAATAAAGCACTGCCCGTTTAGTTAACAGAATAGGGGAACCATAGGAACCGTATACATATAGCTATTATAGCTATGTGTATAGCTATATAGCATACACATACAGGTGTTATACAAAATAAGAGGAAAAATATACAGTACTTGATGATGTCTGAGGCAAGAGAGATCATTTTAATTTCCACTCCTGCCAGTAGAGTTTAAACACTGACACATGAATAGAGCCATGATGTCACCTGTTTGGGCATTGCTTCCAGAAATTGCAAGTCATCCAAGCCTACATAACCTCTGTGATTCTTGTCTGTGTCTTTGTATAAATCTTTCACAGGCTGCCAATGTGATGGGAGCCCTCATTTTGCTTTTTTGACCCTTCATTGGTACCAGTGGATCAGTTAAGTCATCAATTGGTCATCTCTAATTTTTGTTGTGTAACTGTCTGAACTTCTTCTCTGGTTACATATTTCTTTGAAGATATTTTTATGCCACTTCTCTTGAATGATTCTTCATTGTGAATATAATAGGACCAATTGGCACTTGCTCTGTATTTTCTCATTGTCACCAGTATGCCACCTGCTGTACTCCTGGAATCCTCCATTATGCCTCAGGAACCACTGCATCCTACAATATCACTGCAGCCCTGGAACTCACAGTGCATCAGAATATTCGGCCCCTGGGGACAGATTCTACATCTCACACCCAATCTGTCCCTCTGATTGGAGGGCAAAGACCTTTCTTTCCAGACCCTCCATTTAAGGAGGAAATCCAGGACAGCTATCTCTTCATTTCCTACCCAGCTACAGTCCTCTAGATTTCTCCAATATGTGTATACTTCAGGTACCTCCCCACACCCTGCTGCTTTTCAGTTTTCTTTTGTATACACAGTTTACTCTCTACTTTTCAACAGCAGTTCTGTTTGGTTTTCATTTCATGAAGCATCAGGTTCTCTCACTGTATGTCTTCAAACCCTCTCCCTCTTTTCAGCTTTTTTTTCTGTGTTGTCGTACTCTATTAGACTATAAGCTTCTTGAGGGGAGAAAGAGTCCTCTCTCTTATTTGTTTCTCCAAAACTTAGCACAGTGCCTGGCAAATGGCAGGTACTTAAATGGTTTATTGAACTGAAATTCCCCCAATAGATTGTAGTCTCCTTGAAGGTAGGGAGTATTTTTGCCTTTCTTTGTATCCCTAGCATTTAGCAAAATTCCCAGCACACAATAGGTATTTAATAGGTTTTTTTTGGTGGGGGGCGGGGACAGGTGAGTATTGCAGTGGATAGACTGTCAGACATGGAATCAGGAGGACCCAAGTTCAATTTTGGTCTTAGATACTTACTAGCTCTGTGACCCTGGGAAAATCACTTATCCCTGTTTGCCTTAGCTTCCTCACCTGTAAAATGAGCTGGAGAAAGAAATGGCAAACCATTCTAGTATTTTTGCCAAGAAAACTCGAAAAGGGGCCATGAAGAGTTTTTAATGGACAAAACAATGACAAAATGTTTTTTTTTTTTGATTGACTAGTCTGAGGCACCTGTAGCTTTAATTCTTTAGTAATTCTGGGCTCTGTTCAAAATTCATCTACATAAGGAGTGGAAACTTTATTTCTATTTAACTATTTATGAGGAATTTCTGTACTGTGACTGGAATATTTGAAAACTTCAATGGTTCTTTGATCTCATCAGCATGGATAGTCCCTCCATTGGTGCAGATCATGGCACATATATGTGCTCCTATTCTGTGTCTTGTTAGTGTTCTTCCACAGAGTCCTTTCTCTCTATAACTTTGTGGGTACTAATAGAACACTCTAGCTGTTCTTCTTGACACATAAACAGTTCATCTCTTTTTTCAGACTGTGTACTTCCTTGAAGATATCCTGTACTCACTTCTTCAATTTAAATCATCATGTGAAATATGCTGCAGCCTGCTTTCACTTACCATACATTTCTCCATTGTGTTTTGTTTCATCCTGAAAAACTGATTCCTCAGAGGATGTGGTATTTCTTTTTTTAATGGCATTTTTAAAAACTACATGTAAAGATCATTTTAAACATTCATTTTATATTATTTTGAGTTCCATTTTTTTCTCTCTCACTCCCTCCTTTCTTATTGACCTCCCCAATATGGCAAGCAATATGATATAGGTTATATATGTGCAGTCATGACAAACATATTTCCACATTAGTCACATTGTAAATGAAGCAATAGAACAAAAGTGAAAAACCACACAAAAGTGAAAATTATATGCTTTGATCTGCATTCAGACTCCATAGTTTTTCAACTGGATGTGGATGTTTCATGAATTTTTTGGAATTGTCTTGTATCACTGTATTGCTGAGAAGAGCTAAAGTCTATCATGGTTGATCATAGCGCAATGTTGCTGTTACTGTGTACAGTGTTCTCTTGGTTCTGCTCACTTCACTCAGCATCAGTTCATGTAAGTCTTTCCAGGTTTTCCTGAAATCTACTTGCTCATCATTTCTTATAGCACAATAGTATTCCATTACATTTATATATCACAACTTGTTTAGCCATTTCTCAGTTGATAGGCTTTCTTTCAACTTCCATTTCTTTGCTACCACAAAAAGAACTGCTATAAATATTTTTTGTTCATGCAGGTCTTCTCCCTTTTTTCTTATCTCTTTGGGATACACAACTACTAGTGGTATTGCTGGATCAGAGCCTATGCACATTTTATAACCTTTTGGACATAGGTATACATTGCTCTACAGAATGGTTGGCTCAATTCACAACTCCATTAACAAATGCAATAGTGTTCCAATTTTCCTACATCTTCTCCAACATTTATAATTTTCCTTTTCTGTCATATTAACCAATCTGATAGGTGTGAGGTGGTACCTCAGAGTTGTTTTAATTTCAATTCTCTAATCAATAGTGATTGAGAGCATTTTTTTCTGTATCTCACACAACAACAATTATAGATAGCTTTAATTTCTTGAGAGGAAGTAGTATTTCAAGATTCAAAACCACAAAGCATTACTGAGAGAACATTTGTGTTGAAAAGATCAATCTTTTGGTTGGGGAGCAATCAAAGAGCTTTCCAAGCACTATAACATTTTCTCAATGCAACCTAGCTCACTACCTTATTCCTATTAAATTCTGAACCTAAACCATTGCCCATCTGAGATACTTGTCCAAATCATATTACTAACTTAATGTTCTGACGATCAAACCATGTTATATTCTAGATCAGGAGTTAAACAACGATGATCAGTTGGTAAAATTTAGCTTCTATTTGTTTTCGTATGGCCCTTGAGCTAAGAATGGTTTTTATGTTTTAAAATAAAGTTTTATTGTATTTAAAATCTAAAAAAAGCATTCCTTAACTTTTTTCTCTAGTGAAACATCCTAGAGTAAGGGCATTGCTTAAGGCTAACTCGGTCTGACTCTCCTGCCATAGTTTGCTGATCCCTGTTCTAGACAAGGGATTTTTCCCCCTACATTTATTTTTTCCTTTATGGATTGTCTGGCCAGTCTTTTTGAGCCCTTGTAACATTCTGAGACTTGATTCCATCAGCATGATAGCACCCACAAAAGGGGCATTTCTACAACTTCACCATCTGGAAGGAAAACCCTATTCCATTGGGATCTTAAGCAGGACAAATCCCATAACAAGGATGAACTCCCTACAGGGGAATGCTTCCTTTCTTTATGCCCACTTCGATGATAGCATTTGACAATCATTGAGCAACCATTTCTGTGGTTACTTTTATCAAGTCATTTTGAACAATGTACAATAAACATAGGAAAGAAACATGACTTGCTGGAAATAGCCTTTCAGGCTGTATTTTATCCTAATGAATTGAATATTTGTTTCTAGCCAACAAAAAGTAAGTAACAACAAGATCTTTTGATGAATTGTTCCCACTGCTGCAGGGAGACATTTGTCCTCCCATGTTTTCCTTGAGGCTACCGTCAATACACATGTATATCATTTTCATAAAGATTTTATTAAAATGAGAAAGTTAGCATAGGAATAATTTTTACCGAAGTCCTTTTGATTACCTTTTTAGAATATTGATATTGTCTATTATCTTTCCATTGTTTTGATATCTTCTCCTCCATGGACATCTTGTAAAATAATCCCTCAGAGTATTACAAATGTTGTTGCCTCTAGCAAACAAGTCTCTGTTTATTTGGTCTGGTGCATCTATTCTTCTCCACTTTATTGTCTAAAATCCCGTTTTCACATTTTTATATAGCACAACAGGGTCTGAGGTGCTATGGTCTCAGTATGATGGTTCCTTTATCACTGATGAGGAAAACAGATTGGAACAGAAAGATTGGCAAATTTTCTCTGTTTCATGTCTATTTGCTGTCCTGCCAGTACCATCTGTAAATTCTTTGGGGCTTTTGTGATGGTTGTTCAGTTGTGTCTGACTCTTTGTGACACCATTTGGGGTTTTCTTGGCAAAGATGCTGGAACAGTCTGCCATTTCCTTCTCCAGCACATTTTACAGATGAGAGAACTTAGGCAAACAGTGTTAAGCGACTTGCCTAGGGTCACACAGCTAGTAAGTGTCTGAGGCCAGATTTGAGTTCAGGACTACCTAGTCATCCAGTCTTTGGAGCTAATGTGGCTCAATTGAGCTTCATGTCAAGCTTCCTTCAGACTTATGGTACTACTATTGTTTTACTTCCTCCAAAGTGTTTTACCAAAGAGCTTATATGATAAACCAGTATTGCCCTTGGCTATCATCACTATCTGCTTGGCAAAGAGATGAAGTATTTGCTTGCTAGGACAGTTTGTGGGCAATTTTTACTTCTTCCTTGTGATATCTGTTTTGTATCAATTAAATTTTCTCAAGGGGCAGCTAGGTGGTGCAGTGAGCAGAGCACCAGCCCTGTAATCAGGAGGACCTGAGTTCAGATCCAGTCTTAGACACTTGACACACTTACTAGCTGTGTGACTCTGGGCAAATCATTTAATCCCAAATGCCCTGCTTCCCCCTCCAAAAAAAAAAACTTTCTCAAGATGTTATGAAAATCAGTCTCAAGATCTTTATTTACCTATCTATCCATCTGTCTGTCTGTCTTTCTGTCTGTGGGTATACACACCCACACACACACACACACACACACACACACACAATTGGATAAGCCCAGTTCAAGCAATTTGAATTGTTGTAATCTTTAGTTCTTCTAATTTAATATTGTTTTGACCTTTTCCCTAATTAGTATGATTTCCATATAGACACCTAATTCTTATATAACTCTCTGACTTCCATACAGACACCTAATTCTTATGTAACTCTTACTTCAATAATTATACAGACACTCTAGATGTCAGGCAACAGTTTTTAATAGTTGAAAGGGCCTTCAGTGGTCCTCTAGCCCAACCCATACCTAAAAAAGAATGTCCTCTACTACCTGTTTCGTATATAGCCATCCGATGCTTGCCTGAATGACTCCAATAAGGGGGAATCAACTACTTCACAAGGTATCTCATTTTGTCTTTATATAGGTGAATTGTCAGGGAGGTTTTCTTTATATTAAACCTAAAAATAGTCTTGTTACAACTTCTAAGCATTGCTCCCCTCTGGGTCCAAGAACAATCAAATCCATCTTGTAGGTGATGGATCTTTGGAAGATTGAAGACGTCTATCGTGGTCCTTCCAAATGTTGTTTTCTCTAGGGTAAATAACCCTAATTCCTTTAATTGATACACATATGACACGAGCTCAGAGCCTTTCCTGGATTTTTGCTTCTGGATGCTCTCCAGTCCATTAATGTCATTACTAAAATATGTTGCCCACAAAGGAAAACAATTCTGTAAATGTGATCTGAGCATGGCAGAGTACAATAGGACTATTGCCTCTTTAAGTGATGACTCTCAGTGCTGCCTAAAATCATACTAACCTTCTTGGCTGCTGTGATCAAATTGCTGACTCACATTGAGCTTGTGGTCTGCTAAGACATTCAGATCTTTTGTTCTTCAGAAAAGGACTATTGCCTAATCATGTCTTATGTCTTTTATTAGTGAAGTTGATTTTTTTAAACCTAAGATTAAGACTTCATACTTACTTATTTTCATCTTGTCAGATTTGACCCATTAAAAAAATCTGTCAAATCCTTTTTGAATCCTAACTTCTTCAGGGGGTTAAGCTCTCCCTCCTAGCTCTGTCTCATCTGTAACCTTGCTGTCTGTGCCTTTATCCAAGTCATTGTTTAAAAAAATAAGTTCCTGAATTTTAAGGTTATTATTATTAATATTAACAATAGCTAATATTTATATGGCACTTAATATGTGCCAAGCACTGTGCTAAGTGCTTTACAATTATTTTCTCATTTGATCCTATTCACAACCCTGGAAAGTAGGTGCTATTATTATCCCTGTTTTACAGATGAGGAAACTAAGGCAAACAAAGTTAAGTGACTTGCTCAGGGTCACACAGCTAGTAAGTGTCTGAGGCTGGATTTGAACTCAGGTCTCCCTGACTCCAACTTGGTGCACTATTTGTTGGGCTATCTAGCTTCCGCTAGTTGATTCAGCTTTTATCTTATTTTATTTTTTGGTGTTTGCCTTATTAAATAGTTTCTAATTATTTGAGTAGCCTACAAGCCTTTCTTCACTTCTGTTTCTCAAACCTGAGCCAACATATTTTTCATCTTCTTTTTCTGTGCCCATTCAAGTGACCGCATATCAAAGTGGCTTCTGATTTGAGTTAAAGGGTTAAGTTATTCATAAAGTTTGTCTACTGGCATTAATATCAGCTCAACAGTATGACTAATTCTTGAGATGAAATATTATTCAGAGCTTCAAAATATACATGATTCCATATTTTGATACGTCCACCAATCCTGATCACAGGCTTTCCATGCTTCAATAGATGCTTTCAGGAGTTGTGGTGGCCAAAATAGTTCATTGCTTGGAGGCCAAACTTCTGGAAATTAGCTTTTCCAGATTTAGTTGGGTTGGTAGGTATCTTCTGAATGGAAAATCCTTCTCAGGGTTTATTATCAAATCCTCTTCAATTTGATGATACCTGCTAGAGCTTCAACTCAGGTAATTTAGGCTTTAAGAGTCTAGATCACCTCTGTGCCCTGGCCATCGGAATAGTACATCAGTACATGCCAGTATTTACCATTTAGTTTATCCTAGACAATACAGATTAAAACATTTAGTAAAGGCAAATGGCACAGTGGACAGAGTATTCACTAGCAGACCTGAGGTCAGAAAGACGTAAGTTCAAATATGGCCTCAGATGCTTCCTAGCTGTGTAAACCTGGTAAGTCATTTAACTTCTTTTAGTTTTCTCATTAGTAAAATGAAGATATAGTAGCCCCTATCTTGTAGGATTGTTGTGAGGCAAATGAGATAATATAAGGAAAGCACTTTCCAAATCTTAAAATACTATATAAATGCAAGCTATTATTATTAATGTGATATCCTGTTCTGATATTCAAAAACAGAACTATGGAAGTACAAGAGAGGAAAAACTTGACTAGAGGAAAGTTCATGTTAAAAGTACTTAAAAGGTTTTATCTTTATCATAAAATGAGACGGCAAGATATGGTGAATAAAGAGCTGGCCTTTGAGTTAGGAAGATCTGCGTTCAAATCCTGCTTCTGATACGTACTATATGACCTTTAGAAAATCACCTAATCTTTCAGGGCCCTAGGCAACAATCTAAGAAAACAGAGAATTGCTGCTCTATATTTGCATTGCTTGAGGAAGTTTGTTACGGGCAGAGTTAGAGCCAAGCCCTGTCCTCCTCCGACCTCCAGGCCCAGGGGCCTGCTGAGATAAACTCAGGGCTTTGGGATGTGGGTGGAGCCAGGAGGAGGGGTCTCGCCTTTGTTGCCTCCCTAGCGATTCCAGGTCTGACCTGCCTGACCACGTGGAACTTCTGGCTCTCTGGCAGAGCATGTGGAACTTCTGGCTGCCTGACCACGTGGAGTTTCCCGTCTTTGCCTGGACTGCCTGCCCGCAGGGAGCTTTGGGTAGTGTGGGAGGAGAGGGGGAGGAGAGTAGGCGGAGTCAGGGCGGTCCTAGGACCCAGGTGTATTAGCTTTACCTGTCTTTCACCCACGTAACCAAAGAGTGTACCTACGTCACTAAAGGTATAAATGTACTGCTTGCTGAAATAATAAATGGAGTCATTCACCATCTTTTTCGGCTCCCGCCCCGTACATTGTCCGCGAGATCAGGCCCTTTGCTTAGGCAGAGGCCTGGGGCTTGGTGGGAACCCCGAGCGTAGTCACGAGGCTTCGGGAGCCCGTGACAGAAGTTTCTCAGCAGGGGACCCCTCTGTCAATAAAATTATAAATCTAGTTAAAAAAAAAGATCAGGGAGAGCTGTGACAAAGTTTTCTGGAATATGCTTCATTAGTGGTGTCTAGAACCAAAGAAGTGACAATCTCACTGTTACTCTCCCCTGGCGAGGCTACATCCAGAGTATTGTGTTTAGTTTTGATTTGATTGTAGTGTCTGACTTTTCATGACCACATTTGGGGTTTTCTTGGCAAAGATTCTGCAGTACTTTGCCATTTCCTTCTCCAGCTTATTTTACAGACTAGGAAACTGAGGCAAATAAGGTTAAGTGCCTTGTGCAGAGTCGCACAGATGGTAAGTGTCTGAGGCTGCATTTGAACTCAGCAAATGAGTATTCCTGAGTCCATGCCCAGGGCTCTATCCATTATGCCACCTAATTGCCTATTTTTAATTTTAGGTACTACTTTTTAAGAGGGACATTAACAAGCTTCAGTGTGTCCAAAGGAGCATGACAAGAATGGTGAGGGATTGGGAAATCTTGCCATATGAACAACAGTTGAGGGAACTATGCATATTTAATATGAAGAAATGAATATATATGCCAGCTAGTTGAAGGAGCATCTATGAGACATCTATTTTGTGGGGCTCCAGAAAGCAGGATTGGGACCAATGGATGTAGTTATGAAGAGTCAAATTTCAGCTCAATATGAAGAAGAAAATCTTAATTCAATTCAATTGAACAAACATATATATTGAGGCAGTCCCCAAGATGTAGCATGGGGATGCCACTGTATGGCTTGAAGGAAGGCAGAACAGACATCTCTATCCTCTTCTCCTCCCAAACTTCTCCCAGGGAGACTTTATTTGCTTCCAGGAAGACAAGCAGGAGGTTGGAGCCAGACACTTGGCTACTCTGCTCTCCTTAGAGAGAAGAGGTAGCAGGCTACTCTTTCTGCCCTAACATCCCCTGAGTCTAAGGGATGTAATTTCAGGTTCAAGCTAAACTTTTGATATCTATTCATTAATGGGGAAAGGAGAGCCCCATGCTTTACATCCAAGGTTTGACTTTCTTCTCATCAAATATCAGTTCCACAATGAACACACATAACAACTAGCAAAGAAATCCATTTGAGCAAGTCAATAGTAAAGCAGAAACCCAAGAAAGTATACACAGGAGAATATATACCAGAAAATGCAGAATGAAAGAGCTCTCTCATTGGGGGTAAGGTAACTCAGGTGAACCAAGAGAAAGAGTCCCAGATCTTACCCAAATGGAAATTCCCTGAAGTCTAGCAGGTTGGGGATGGGGATATGACAGAGACTGCTAATCCTTCTCATGTTGGCATCTTCCCAGAGTCTTTTCTCCCTTTAGCAATGTGAAGTGGGGTTGACATCATCCTTCTCTGCTGAAGCTGGAAGCCAGAAGCATCTGAAGCCACTGCAGAACCAGAAGAGACTGAGACTCTCCTTATACCTGCCCTTGCCAACTCTAACCATGTCCCTCAGGCAGGTGTGGGGAATTGATCTCCATCAATGAGAGGAGAGTCCCATATCAATGGGCTTTGAGACTCAGGTTACATGTATAAAGCATATATATGTCTTGAACACTGGGCCAGGCACAATGGGCATGTGTGAGGAAATCTACTCTCTTGGGTTTGCTCAGTTTCCCATGCTTGGATTGCCTGGAGTATTCTCTCCCTGCCTATTGAAATCCTATTCACCCTTTAAATTTTAGCTCAATACCACCTCCATCAATAACCCTTCTTTGAGCTCTCCATTGACAGTAAGGATTTTTTTCCTTTTCATATTGCACAAGGAACTACATTTATAGCTCCTTGATGTAATTATTATGCACTATTTTGTGTCTTTGTATTTATTTTTGCTTGTGTCAGATTCCCCTATGAGATTGTAAGCTCCACAAAGATAAGTGTCAAGTCTAATCTAAAATGTATGTCTCCCCTCTAGCCTAGCAAAGCCAAAGGGATTAGTAGAGATTTTAAAAAAATAGATCACATTTAAATAGTGCTCTAAAGTCTACTGAACATTTTTTATGCAAGGCTGAAAACATTTAGTAATGTCATATTATGGAGGACAGCCTTGAAGATCAGCATAAACATTTTGAATTTTACTCAGCAAGCAGAAGGAGAGCAAAGTTTTGAGTAGAGGAGTGGCATGACCAGAATGATGTAATGAGGAAAATTACAAGGATAAAAAGAGGATGAAAACTAGCTAGGAGAAGTGGGAACAGAGAAGAAAGGGTAAAAGCAAGAGGTTTTGAGGATGCAGAATTGATAAGATTGGTTAACTGATTAGGTAGGTAGTACAGTGGATAAATCTCCAGACCTTGAGTCAGGAAGACTCATCTTCCTGAGTTCAAATTTAGCTTCAGACACTTACTAGCTGTGTGACACTGGGTAAATCACTTAACCCTGTTTGGCTCAGTTTTCTCATCTACAAAATAGGCTGGAAAAGGAAATGGCAAATCACTCCAGTATTTTTGCCAAAAAAAACCCCAAATGAGGTCATGAAGAGTTGGACATGAATGAAACTACACAACAATAACAACAATGAGAGATAAAGGTAATGAAAGAATCAAAGAGAATCAACCCCAAAGTTTTGAGCATTGGAAACTGGGCATTGCCTCTGACAGAATTTTTATTTTTTATTTAACTGTTTTTTTCAATTACATGTAAACAAAATTTTTAACATTCATTTAAAAAAATGTTGAATTCCAAATCCTCTCCCACCTTCCCTCCTTTCCCCTCCCTCCTCTTTGAGAAAGAAAGCTATTTGATACAGATTTTAGCTGTTGTAAAATAAAATGCAAACCAAAATAAGCCATTAAGAATAATAAGGAAAAATATGCTTCAGTTTGCATTTATGCACTATCAATTCTTTCTCTGGAGGTGTATAGTATTTTCTATCACAAGTCCTTCGTAATTCTTTTAGATCATTGTATTTCTGATAATGGCTGTTATTCACAGGTGTTTGTCACACAGTATTGCTGTTACTCTACAATGTTCTTCTGGCTCTGTTCATTTCACTTTGCATCAGTACATGTAAGTCTTCCCAGGTTTTTCTGAAAGCATCCTTCACAATAGCATTCCATCAAAATCACATATTGGAATTTGTTCAGCCATTTTCCAATTGATGAACATTCCCATAATTTTTAATTCTTTACCATCACAAAATAGTTGCTATAAGTATTATTGTACATATAGTCCTTTCCTTTTTTGTTTTTTAATCTCTTTGAGGTACAGGCATAGTACTATTGTTGGGTCAAAGGATATGCACAGTCTTATAGCCCTTTGGGCATAGTTCCAAATTGCTCTCCAGAATGATTGGATCAGTTCAGAACTCCAGCAACAATGCATTAGTGTCCCAATTTTTTCATATCTCCTCCAACATTCGATATTTTTTAAAATGAGGATTAAGTATTAGAGGAAAATATGTTTGCTTTTGGGTATGTTGATTTTGAGATTATGGTAGAAATTGAGGCATCTGTGTGGAGAAGTTCAGTAGGTAGTTGGAGATTTAGATTTGGTATTTAGAAGTAAGGTTTTAGAATTTAAAATTCTTAAGAATTAGAACTTTCTGGAAATACTGTAGTTTTCCTCATCAGATACTGAATTTTCAATCTCTGCATATGACAATATGCATGAGTACTTGAGTGGATATTCAGCCTGTGAGTAGGCAGAGTTGTAATAGATGACCTCTGTGGTCTTTTCCAACTCTTAGATTCTGTTATTCAGTGATATTCTAGGGCCCCCTTTGATAGAGAAGTCAAGAGCGATGGTGCTACCGACCCTTCTTCTGGAAGAGGTCATCCAGAGCTTGTCTCACTTGGACACTAGTTGTGAGGCACAGGGTGATGATGCCTGAAGAGTGGATATGTTTGGCACTAGTCTCCCTGACATTCTGTTGTCCTGGTAACAAAATGTAGGAGAAGCCCTTGTTGAGATCTGCACACCCACTCACATCCTGTTTTCCTTGTCAATAGAACACAGGTAGGTGGGGGAAGAGCCCCAGTCTTCCCTGTGTCACGTTGCCTAGGCAATGGTCCTAGCCTTCTTCATGTTCTGGGACTATGAGAATAGGAGGCAGGCAGGTGCCCATGGGAACTCCATACACCCACCTGAGTCTTCCTGTCCGGGAAACAGAACATACCGATATCCAGTGCTTGGTTTAGTCAGTTCCAAGGATGTAGGTTATACTCAGGTAAAGTAATACTGATTTATGTTTTCCAATTCTGCTAGAAAAATAGTGATCAAAAGATGATGTACCTATAACTTTTGAACAAAAAAGGTAAATTTCCACTATACCATTGGCATTGCTAGACATGAGGTCATCAGGGAACCAGGTTTAAACTCTATTCTAAACTTACCATCTGTGTGACCTCAGGTAAGTCAGTTAAATCTCTTCCCCTCAAGGAGCTCCTCAGAAATGAGTCCTGTACTGCCTTGAATAAATCTATACCTGCTCAACTGTAGGGGCTTGAGGTTGTCAACAGGAAACCACAACTTTATGAAACTTATGTAAAACTAGGTTTATTGCAAGAGAAATGAACGTACATGTGGAACCCAAAGAGTTCACAATTCATACAAAAGTTTGCATTTTTATGACAGCACAACAAAGGGAGGAAAAGGAAAAACAAATCTCCACTTAAATGGGCATGGCACAGGAGGGGGAAAGGTGCAAAAGTGGGAAAAGGACAAAACCGCTCCTGAAGGGGAGGAACAAGGTAACAGCAGAAGCCATGTTCTTTTCCCTTGGGAACTGCTAGACCATGAAGATAAGAGGGTCTGCTTATCTACAAGGGTCCCTAGTACAGACTGACTGGCACTTGTCTTGATTCCCAAGGACACACAGGGATTCCAGTTTGTGATGTAAACATTTTTGTCAGTTCCAGGATGGGGGGTGGAGGGCTTCATCCTTGACATGTTCAGGGCCTCGTGCATATTCTGGGTCCAGTGTTTCTGGACAACAGGGGACCCCTTAACATCCTTAACAGTGTGAGAAGAGAGGACATGATTTGCTCAAGCTCACACAGTCAGGATGTGTCCAAGATGGGACTTGAACCCAGGTCTGATTCTGATTCTGAGTTCCATTCTATCTAGTTAGGCCATGCTGTCTCTCATAAAAACCAAGACTCCAGGCAAAATGTCCACGTGAGACCCTTTAATAATTGGGTAGGAGGCACTATCACAGGGGACTCCTGTAAGCCTTTAGTTGTCTTCTTCATGCACCTTGGCTTACCCAGTCATTCCAATTCTGTGACAGATCCCAGGACTAGAGGTTTGGGAAGAGCAATGAAATCTAAAGGCTGAGGCTTCACTCTTAATCATCACACTTCATCACACTAGAATTTGGTTCCCAGCCATCTACAAGTCTTTGAAGATCAACTATACATAAAAGAAATTAAACGTAGTCTGTTTGCCCCAGAGGACAGAGCTAGGAACAATCACTGGATAATACAGCTAGTGGTCACAATACATCAGCGATCACACAGCTAATGGATAATGCCCAAGGTCACACAACTAGTGGACAAAACAGAGACAAAGAGGTTTGTCTTAGGTCAGTTGGGGGAAAACACCAACAATCAGAGCCATACTGACTATATTTATTTAAGGCAAAGCTTCTGTTTGGGGGGGGTGGAGCTAGAAAAGAAGAGATTTGGTATGTAGTGACAGCGATGTTAAAAGAAGAAGAAAAAGAAAAGAGCATCAACAAAACATTTTAAATACATATAGTAGTGAAGTTCAGAAGGGGACACAGACAAATATGACAGTTTTGTTATGATCGTGTTAAATCTAGTATACACTTAAAAAACCTCTCCTGTTCTTCTTTGCATATTGAAATATTCATATATTTAAGTTCACAATAAACACAATTTTACTTTTAAAAGCAGTTAGAGTTATCCAAAAATAGAGCAAAATACTTCAGAAGATGGTAGATTTCCCCTTACTTGAGGGCTTTCAGCAAAGGTGGATGTCCATTTGACAAGTATGTCAGGTTCATACTTGGTTGGACTAGATTTGAACCCTGAGGATCTTTCCAACCTAGAGGTTCTGTGATTTGCCACCACCATGAAAAGAAAATAACCAATGGTAAGGAGGAAAGGAGAATATGTGAGTCCCTTAAAGGTATGTAATTCTAAAGAAGCAGATTCTGAAAACTCACATGTGATGTCACACATAGCTAATACTGCAGTTTTCTGCCTTTAGGGTTTCTTGAATTTATACACCCATTGCAACCTGCATCAACTCTTCAGGCCCAACTTCTTATTTTTAATGGAACTTTTGTTATGGGAGATTTCTTTGTCATATAATTTAGGAAGATTTCTTTGTGTGTTTGAAGTCTCATCATTATACTATACATTAATATTTTATTAGATTGGTGTAGAGTCTTGTTTTATGAATAGTTTTTGACAAACATGCACAGCTGTTTTTACCTTCTTACTACACATTGTGATGGAAGTAAAAATGAAATAGCAGGGCCTAAGCTAGGAGGTGGCCTGCAGACTCAACTGCCTTCTTTGAATCTTCTATACCCTAACAACCAATCAGGTTGGGTCTTCAGGTGTTTGCCTTGGGAGTCATTAGATGTCATTTCAAAGGATGGCCACGAAGGCATCAGAGAGGAAGCAGAGGTACGTGAGAGATGTTCATTGCATTACCAGGAACTAATATTCTCCTGCCATTAGGGGCACTGGAATCAGAGGTTCTGGGTTCAAATACTACTTCTGTTCTCACTGCCTGTGTGTCTTTGAACAACATCCTTCACCTCTTTGAGTCACAGTTTCCTTATCTGTAGAATGAAAGAATTCAACTAGATGGCCTATAGAGTTCATTGAAATTCTAAATCTATGATTCTATAAACATTTGCCGAAATTAGAGGAAAAAAGAATGCAGAACAAGGAGGCTTGGGTTTGATGGGAGTCACTTTGGACCTCAGTTTTCTAGCTTACAGAAAATGCTGACCTCTAAGGGCATTTCTATTGCTAATAGTCTATATTTTAGAAATGCAACATCTCTATCTTTTAATACACATTGGGGGAAAGAAAAGGAACAATCGTTTATATAATAGCAATAATAGCATTTTTATAGCTCTTATTATGTGCTAGGCATCATGATAAATATTATCTCATAATAACCTTATGAAGGAGATATTGCTACTATCCCCATTTTGCAGGTGAGGAAATAGAGATAGAGGTAAATGGTCACTTGTAATGATTTTGTCCAAGGTCACACAGACCTGAAAGCAGATCTTTCTGACTCTAGGCTTGGTATCCTATTCACTGCACCACCTAGCTACCTCAACTTGCCATCTGTAAAGTCACCAAAAGGCACAGACCAAATGTTGATGACTTAAAGGAACTTGGAACAACCGTTATCTGAACATGTGACTAATGTGATCTTAATCTGAAACAAAAATCCTTGAAATAAGGACACCTATCCTTTTACTTGTATACAATGTAAAAACTTTGATTAGTTGATATATTAACACACATATTAATATATGTGTATATACATATATCTGTGTATCTATACACCTGTCCATGTATGTATTTATGCATGCATATATACATATGCTGTAAATTACATATGCATATGTATATTTAGTTTGTATGCATGTATATATATTCATATATATCTGCCTCTGCATCCCCTAGTCGGTTAGTCAACACCTCAAGGATCTTCTAATGGGAGAGACAAAACACAAACTGTATGTCCGATATTCCAACTGGTCTTAACTATTTGCTATTCTCAAATCTACTATATCCATGAATTTGTATGTGTCATTCCCCATCTCTGGAAAAGGGGATATCAGCAACTACATCTCTGGTTGTTGAGATAATTCAAGACCTGGTTCAGGTACCAGACCACATCTTCCATGAAACTTCTCTGATCCTTCCCTCTTCAATTTCTCATCTTTCTTTGTTTGAGTTCCACGTGCTGGTAATATTCCAATTTATATTATATTTGCTTGTGTACATACTATATCTTCTAAAGCTTTCTGTCAAATGTCTTGCCGAAATTATAATAGCTAGTATTTACTTAGTGCTTTAAGGTATGCAAAGTGCTTTACATATGTTATCTCATCTGATCCTCACAAAACCCCTGTGAAATAGGTACTATTATTATCCCTACTTTATATCCTAAGGCAGAGGATGAGGAGATGAGGAAACTGAGGAGAAAGGTTAAGTGACTTGCTCAAGGTCACACTTGTAACATTTTGAGTTGGGATTTGAACTCTGGTCTTCAGGCCAACCTTCTATATATTGCATTGCCTAGCTACCTCTTGAAAATCACAGTTACTTAATCTGTGATATTTTTCTGACTCAATTCTAATTGTTAGAAAGTTGTTTTCTGTAATGTTCCAAAATCTGCATCCTAAACACTACTCTAGGCATTGTCTAAGCAGCACAAGCTCAACTGAATGATATCACTTTTGTTCTGGACATTTTGCTTCTGTTAATGTAGTCTGAGATCTTGTTACTTTTCTTTGCAGACACTTCACACTGTTGAAGAATATTGAACTATTATCTTTTTCGAAAGAACTTCTGCTAAACCTAGTTTTCTTATCCTGCATTTGTATGTTTGAGTTCTTGAAACTAAAAACTTTATATTTTTTTCAATGAGTTCAACTTGTTAGTTTCAGTTCATTCTTCCAATCTATAGTTTTTGAATCCATCTCTTTTCCCTTTTAGAACACTGAGACATTTGTTCTTTTCCTATGTTCCAGTGCATCTCCATAGTTCCTCAGGAATCTGACATAAGTTCCTATATCATATCTACTAATTCTTTTAGAACAATGGTATATAATTTCTTTGAACCTAGACATTTAACTAATTTAAAATCCAATGGCACCCTATGGCCTCCAGGCTTAAATACAAATAAAATAATAGAGGCTTTAAAGCTCTTCATAATGTGACCTCTTCCCACCTTCCCAGTCTTCCTGAACCCCCCTCCATGTACTCCGTGATCTAGTGTTCTCAAGCTTCCCCAATCTCCATTTTCGGTTCTGGGCATTTTCACTGGCTATCCCCCACGCCTGAAACTTTTTTCCTCCTAATCTTCTTCTTTTGGCTCTCTTCAGGTATTAGCTAAAGTCTTACCTTCTGCAAAAGTCCTTTCCCACTCCTTAATTGTAGTGCCCTTGTTCTAAGACTACCATCAATTTATCCTTTATCTTATTTATACATAATTGCCTACATGTTGTCTCTCCCATTAGAATGTGAACTCTTTGAGAACAGAGACTGTCTTTTGCCTTATTTTGTATCCTCAGCACTTAGCGCATTGCCTGGCATATAGTAGACAATTTATAAATGTTAGTTGACTAACTGAGTAACTATGTGTTCTCTTATCTTTTTACCTATCTTGTGTTTCCATTTATTTACTCATAACCACAGTTGTATTAAGGATATCCTTTCCAGTTTGATGACTATTCTCTTTGATAGAGAAAATGGCTTTCAAATTATAGTAGTGGATACGTATGTAGTGTTTTATCCTTTACAAAGTATCTTGCAAGTACTATCTTAACCCTATGAAGCCAAACATGGAAGTAATATTAAAATCAGTCTTCTAGCTTAGAATACTCGGACTCCTAGAAGTTGGGACTTGCTCAAGGTCAAAAAACTAGTTATGTATCAGAGCAGCAAACCCAAGTCTTCTGGTCTCATATGCAATTTTCTTTTCGCTAGAGACCATCTGCCTTCAAATGGGAATTGAATAATCTGAATGGGATCCTAGGTATTGCTGTTCAGTCATATTTCAACTGTGTCTGATACTTCATGACCCCATATGGGGTTTTCTTGGCAAAGATATTGGAGTGGTTTGCCATTTCCTTATCTAGCACATTTTACAGATGAGGAAACTGAGGCAAACAGGAGTAAGTGACTTCCCCAGAGTCATACAGGAAGATGAGTATTCCTGATTTCAAGCCCAGTGCTCTATCCAATGAGCCACTTAGCTACCCCACAAAAAATAAGAAAGTGGAGAAGCATATCAAAAATATGACCCAGAATCAAACACGACAGATGGAGAGAGTAGTTATACCAAAGAGGATAAGTCAGGTTGCTACATTAGAGTAGGTAGAATGGAATAAGGATCTGTGGATGAGCCAGGGCCAGAAAAAAGCTGAAGAAGCATGGTCAGGCAGAGGAACTGAGGACTAGCAGGAAAATGACAATTTGTTGCACTCAACATATGTTCCAATAGATCATAATTTCAGTGGCAAGCTGGTGTGTGCCAGCTGTTCATCTTCCTTATATTAAAGGAGCAGACTTACTAGAAGTTAAATCAAGCAACTTAAGGCAAAATTCCTACACCCACCCTAGATCTACATATATAGTTTCTGCCCTCTAGTTGATTATAGTTCAAGACAAGCAATACTGATGTGTTCAGGTACATATAAGTTTCACAGACTATTACATCTATACGTAAATAGACAGTGATGTATTTAAACCCTCATCAGGAAGTCATAGTTGCCTAGTTACATTGGCACCAAATGGTTTCCTTAACTCCTGAGAGAAAATGAGGCCCCCTCCTTACTCCCATAGGCAGCTAGGTGGCAAATGGATAGAGTACTGGACTTGGAATCAGAAAGACTCATCTTCATGAGTTCAAGTCTAGCCTCAGACACCTATTAGCTGTGTGACCCTAGACAAGTCACTTGGCCCTCTTGGACTTGGTTCCTCATCTATAAAATAAGCTGGAGAAGGAAATGGCAAATCACTCCAGTATCTTTGCCAAGAAAACCCCAAATGAGGTCACAAAAAGTGAAACATAACTGAAACTGCTGAACAATATCCTCACCACTAAGTAAAGGCTATATGGACATCCCTTTTATAGCTGGAGAATGAAAATAAAATGAAGCAAAACACATTCTACTCAAGACATCAGATAAAAAGGCTCTAAGATAAATTCATGCCACAGGAATTTTATGCATGCATGCTTGGTTACATGCCTAAGGGTATATGAGTATATTTGTACCTATGTATGGTTAGGAATAGACTAGTGCACAATAGCTCTGCTTATCTGACCATGTTTCCCCTTATTCCATTAAGTAGAGAACTATTTAATTATTCAAAGGAATAGCTTCCAGGCATCAATATCCCCTAATCTTCAATGGATTAATTAATTAATTTTCAACTAATATGGAATGTTCCAGTAGAAGCTCAAAAGTTTTGCATCAATGTTGTCAGTCTCATCCGGCAGCTCATTGGTAAATACACTTTAACACCTTTCTCAATTCTTCCCTTGCCTGATATCTCCTAAAAATGAACAGAAAATCACAGAGACAAATGGTTTTTGAGTCTATCAACAAGCTTCAAGGAGAACTCAAGACATCATTTCCTATGTGTATTTATATGCTCGCCCAACATTTTATCATAGGCAATGAACGCTACAAACAATGAATGCTAGATAGATGTCAGAGACGTCATATAAGTGCTACCAAAGGCATCATTCACTTACTGTACATGACATCTATTTTTCAGCTATTAGATCTTGTTCTGATTGTGTTGAGGAGTCATTTCACTACAGATTTCTAATAATAATGACTTCTGTCTGGCACATAAAAGGTTCTTGATAAATGTTTATAGATTGACTCATTGTACCACCCCTCTGTCCGTATTTTGAAGTTCTTACTTTCCAAAAGACCTAATTGATGTGCAACCTATATGAGGACTTCTGTGATTTCCTTCACTCCTGGCTCCCTGAAATAAAGTTTTCTTTGACCTTTTTTTCTTTGCACTTGTCTAGCTTTTCATTGTATAATGGTTATATAAATATTTGTCTTCCCCATTAGGATCATAGCATTCAGAGCTGGAAGGGACCTATTTTCATGTAGTCTAAATTTTTTATTGTTGTTGTTTGTCCTTGGTTCTTGAAGAGGACCGATGACATCATGAGGATGATGTCTTTGCTTGTTTGTGAATGGGATATGAGTGGGGCAGAGCTGTGTTCTCTTCCAGAGTCATGCAACTCCAGAGGTAAGACAAAGGTCAAGACAACTAGTGATGGCCCAGAATGGCCTATTTTCATTATAGGTATGAGGAAACTGAGGTTTTTGGAGGGGAGATAACTTAGTATAAATCACTTAGGAAGTAAGCAGCAGAGCTAGAATTCAACCTCTCATCCTCTTAACACATGTTTTAGCTTATTTCTACCATGCCATGCTTCTGAAGAACAGGACCAGTGTCATATCTATCTTCGTACATATTTGGCACTGAACATAGTATTTTATATATTTAGGTGCTTAGCATTTTAAAATTCCTTTGAATGCTAGGTTTCATTTATACTGTTTTAAAACATCATCTTATTTGATGCTCTCAATAACCCTGTGTGGTAGATATCACATTTTATCTATGTAGGGAACTCCCAATATGAAAACTCCCTCCCCTGCTGAAGGTTAGCAATTTGTTTTTGGCTGTATTGGTATCTTAGTTGCCTGAAGCTGTGATGATTATGTATAATGAGTGTGGAAAGATAGGTTTGGAGCAAGATATGAAGGACTTTAAAAGTTAAACAGAGAAGTTTATATTTGATCCTGGAGGCAATAGAGGAGGAGCCATTGCAGCTTTTTGTGTGGAGGAACAACATAGACCTGTGCTTAACAAAAATCTCTTTGGCTGCTCTGTGGAAGATGAACTGGAGAAGGGGAGACCTGAGGCAGAGAAATGACTTGGGAGGCTATCATCACAATGGTCTAGGTGAGAGGTGATGAGGACCTGAAAGGTTGGTAGCTTATGGTTGTGGTTGGGATAGTATGAAATATCTAGTGATTAAACTACAGACTTGGCTGTAGGGCTAGAGAAAAGAGAGTGGAGGTTTGCTTTGGAAGAAGGAATGGCAGGATGGTAAATGGTAAAGGGAAAATTCTAGGATACTGAAGTGAGGCTCTTTGGGAATCTATCTTTATATTTTCAACCGTTATTCTGAAGTTAACCAAAGGATGAACTACTTGTTTCTCTGCCTTGGCGACACTGGGGCTATTCTTTGGGGGAGGGGGGAAGAGCCTGTGACACAAACATTCTTTTCTATTAGTTACTGCATTGGGATCCAGGATAGCAAATCCCACAGAGCTAAAAAGGTCACAAATCTTAGGAAGGATCATTTTTCAAAGAAAGCAAGGTTGTTTTTGTCTTTTACAAGAGAAAAAATAAAATCAATCCCTACAGTATCATAGAGTAGGCAGGCCATTATACAAGCCAAGGAAAGATGATAATAAATCAACTACAACAAGAAATGCATTTACTTCCCTGAGACAAGGAAAGCTGGTGATGTTTCTGATGACCAGTGACTGAGCCTCTCTCAGAGTCAGAAAATAGCACTTGGATTCTCAACCTTAACTCTGACCTTCAGAGCTGATAAGCTAGATAAGAGTTCCCAGCCAAACCTCAAATCTGTTATGTCAGGTTTGGATGAAACATTGCATTCCATGTTGATAAAGAATAAAATGTCCACTGAAAACAAGGCCAAACTGCATTAGACCACACACAGCTCTAGATGGACACTGAGATAAAATCAAGTGGGTTTGAAACTTGGTTCTATTCTTGGTTACCTTTATGATCTTGGGCAAATCATTTCCTCTCTCCAGGGCTGACTCATTTATCTAATCTACAAAATGATGCAGTGCGACTCAATGATTCTCTAAAATTCGTTGTACTTTTAAGTGTGATCAGGTGACTACAGGTTAGAAAAAAGATGAGAATCTCCACCGATGTGTTAGCCTAGATTGAAATCATAATCACATTCTCATCTTGTAAGTCAGTGTATGTGTGTGTGTATGTGTGTTTTGAAGCACATAGAAGAGAAAGAACAAAAAGTGTCATTATTACCCTGTATGTCCCAAGAGAAGTAGGAGTTGATAAAGGTTGATAGGTTATTGGTCACTAAAATGTATGTTTAGACACGACCTTATAGATCCTTTAAGTCCAACCTCCTCATTTTTAGAAATGAGGAAATAGAAGCCAGAGAGGCTAGATAATTTAATCTAGGCCTCTAGATAATTAGTAGCAGAACTGTGACCAAAAATATTCATGCTCAGTCCAGGGTAACTTCTACTATTAAGCTGTGCGTCAATAGTTTTTCATCTATGTTTGAATCTTATTGCCCAGAACTTTCATCCAGGTTCAAATATTGATAGGAATTATAATTTTATTTTTAATTTGATTTAACAAGCATTTATTTATTGCTTATTATGTGCCAGGCCCTGTGTTAATATCTCATTTTATCCTCAAAACAACCCTATAAGGTAGGTGCTATTATTATCGCTGCCCTGGACTTGCTTAGTTGACTGATAGTGGTAAGGGCAGAAGTAGAAAAGGTGAAACTAAAACAAAACTCATGAGAAATTTGATAAGGGAGGGATCGTTTTCAGTTGGGGAACATGGGGAACGCTTCATGGAAGAGGATCCTAATGAATGGGCTCTTGGGAGAAGTGAGGGATTTCAAAGGGATGGGGGTGGGCAGAATAGCTGTTGAGAAGCATGGAGATAGAATAGGGTGGATTAGTAATGAGGTATGGTGATTTAGCATGGGAACATGGAATATGTTAAAGAAAAGTGTGTGAAATAAACCTAGAGTCACAGTGTGGAATGGTAGAATAAGGAGTTTATACTAATAAGTGGAATAGGTAGCTGAAAGATTTGTGATCTGAGTAAGGAGCTAGATTTCCTTTTTCTTTTCTTTTTTGTCCTAACTTGTAACTTAATTACTGTGTCTCTACCCATGCACATTGGCAATGCTTCTTTAATTTATAGGTTTAGACTTGCTTAGAGCACTGAGAAATTGCCAATGCCAAGGTCACACAGAAACAGAACCTGAATTTGGGTCTTTATGATTCTTAAGGAAGCTCTCCATTTCTTATGCCATGCTGTTTCTCAAGGGACTAGCTTAGAGAACTACATTGGAAGTCTTCTTTGGCAGCTGTGTGAAGGCTTAAAGGGGGTGAATTTAAAGGCTGAGAAAACAGGAGGCAATACAGAGATTTTCTCACCATAGCCCTACTGTAGGAACATCATCTCTTTTTCCCTCCCCCATTGGACTTACTTTCCTCCTGGGTCCCTTAGTCCTGAATAGTGAGCTTTCCTCTTATCTTGCCAGGACCCAAACCTCCATGTGATTTCCTAGCTAGCTACTGACCATGTTTCCATTCACTTTTCCTTTACCTCTCCCTTTCTAGCACCTGTTTATGTCTTGCCTTCTTCAATTAGATATATGCTTCTTGTCAGCAGAGAATGCCTTGTTCCCTTGAATTTGTATCCCTGCTGTTTAGCACAATTGATCCATCTATCTATCTATGTATCTATCTATCTCTCTATCTCTCTACAAGAATCCAAGTGAAATATAATAAAGGCTAGACTAGGGTCCTGTCAGTGACAGTTGAAAGGTGGTTTACCAATGTGAGAGGCATTGGAGAGAATGTCCCCAGTGCTCCTTACTGGACAGCAGGAAATTATATTGAATATCACTAGCCTGCTGCCTCTCTAGTTCTCTTTCTATGGTTGGGCATAAAATCTCCATCTCTTAGACCGTCAGTACAGCACTTTTTCTACTTTACTATAAATTACTTACAAATTACAGTATGTACTATAGGAAGGACTCAATTTCATCTCCACCTGCTTTGATTGCCCGTATCATCAACCATAGACAATTTTCCAGTTGGCTACCTCTGCCCTGGTCTGGTAAAAGTAAATAGCAAAGTAAAGCAGCATTTGTTACAATGAGGCCACAGGCTTCCAGCATCTGCCAAAAAATGAGTGCTGGAAGAATGTTCCCATAAATACAGCTTCTGTCTGAAAGGACCCAGCACAACCTTCTTCCTCCTCGTGAGTTGGCCAAAGTTCACAGAACAGCAACTCAGATTTGCTTGGGAGTGAATGATTACACATGTCGTCAGTGTCACTTTCAACAGAATGCATACAAGTCGTGGGAATGTCAAGTCTGGCAGCATGCACTGGGGAAATATTGATAACTCTAATGGCCTTCCTCTCCCACCAGTTTTAGTACAGCTTGGACAGCCCAAGAATTTCCTGGGTCATTCCCCGTGGGATAACACAGTTCAAGTGGATTTTGTAGTTATTACTTGAAACAGCAAAATTATATAAGAACAGTAGTGAAAATTTAAATATAATTTGAGTGCTGGATAGAGTACTGAAATTGGATTCAGAAAGACCTGAATTTTAATACTACCTCAAATATTTACTAGGCAGCTAGATAGCACAGTGTTATAGAGTTCAGGATCTGGGAGGTCAACTTACCTTCCTGAGTTTAAATCTGGCCTTGGCCACTTACTAGTGATGTGACTCCAGGCAAGTCACTACCCTTGTTTACTTTAGTTACACCATCCATAAAATGGGCTGGAGAAGGAAATGGCAAACCACGTCAGTATCTTTGCCAAGAAAACCCTAAATGGGATTATGAAGTGTAGGACACAATTGAAATGACTGAACAACAAAAACATTATGCACAAGGAACTGTGTAGGTACTAAGGATGTGAAGACAAAAGTAAAACTGTTTCTGTCCTCAAGGAACTTACATTTTATTATCTTCCAAACCTCTATACCCTAAAGCTTCATAAACTTGAGAATAATTTTCCTAGTAGTTAAATTAGTCTCTGGGATTAATCTGGTGCCTAGGAACTTTCACTGTTTTTCCCTTTAAAAAACTAATAAATTTCTCTCAAAAGGGAATAAGCATGGATATGAATATAAGAGTTTGGGGTCAATCCCAGATGCATCTGACACTAAATGAGTTTCTTTTGCATTTCAAGTTGTCTTCAAAATGGACTATAATTGGAGACAAATGTAGATTTCATGAAAAGGATGATATTTCAGTCGGGTTAAAAAGGTGAGAATGAATTATGTGGGTGAAGAGGATGAGGATAGATAGTTCGGGTTAAAGGTAAAACATGAGTAAAAGAATGGAACAATGAATGAATGGGCAATATTGTGATTTTTGTAGTTATTGTGCTTACTATGTGCCAAGGACCATACTAATCACTGAGGATTCAAATACAAAAGCAAAGACTGTCTATGAACTCAAGGAGTTTACATTCTGATGGAAGAAATACTACATGAAGGAGAATATTGACCAGGTGGGTGGGGGGGGTTGGTGTGGAAAGTTACAGGAGAGATAAATGGGGTCATAGGAGAATATAGTGACATATACTATCCAGGAACAAAGAAAGAATTGATTTGTTTGTGATTCAGGAACATGAAGACACAAGAGTGCTTCGTATATTTAGGGCATAGAAAATAACCAGTTGGACTATATCATAGAGTACATGTAAGAGTATAATACAAAATAAGGATGATAATGGACGTTATTTTCTTGGCAGGTTCATTTGTTGTTCAGTCATTCAAGAATGTTTGACTCTTTGTGACCCCATAGGCATGCATGCCAGGCCCTTTTTATCCTTCACTATCTCTTGAAGTGTCCAAGTTTGCATTCATTGTTTTCATGATACTATCTATCTAATCCTCTGCCATTCTTTTTTTTTTCTTCTGACTTCAGTCTTTCCTAATATCTGGGTCTTTTCCAAAGAGTCCTGTTGTCTCATTATGTGTCCAAAGTATTTAAGCTTCAGCTTAAGGATTTGACATTCAAGAGAATGATCTGAATTAATTTCTTTTAAGTATCGACTTATTTGACCTCCTTTCTGTCCAAAGGACTTTCAAAAGTCTCCTCCTGTACCACAATTTGAAAGCATTGAATTATTGGCACTTACCTTTTCTTGTAGTTCAATTTTCACAGCCATACATTGCTACTGGAAAAAAAAACATAGCTTTAATTCTACAGACCTTTTTCAACAAGGTGATATTTTTGCTTTTTAGTATGCTGTCCAGATTTGCCATAGCTTTCCTATCAAGGAGCAAATGTATTTTAATTTTATGGCTGCAGTCACCATCTGCAATGATCTTTGAGTCCAAGAATATAAAATCTGACACTGCTTCCATTTCTTCTCCCTCTATTTGTCAAGAAATGATGGAACCAGTTACCAAGATCTTAGTGTTTTTGATGTTAAGCTTCAAGCCTACTTTTATACTTTCTGCTTTCATCCTCATCAAGAGGCTTCTTAATTCCTCTTCACTTTCTGCCATCAAAGTGGTATCATCTGCATATTTGAGATTGCTGATATTTATCCCCACAACATTAATTCCAGCTTTTGATTCATCCAGCTTGACATTTCACATGCTGTACTTCACATCTAAGTTAAATAAGCAAAATGACAATATATAGCCTTGTTGTACTCCTTTTCCAATGTTAATACAATCATTTGTTCCATGTTTGGTTTTAACTATTGTATCTATGGCTCACATACAGTTTCCTCAAGAGACAAATAAGATGATTTGGTATTCATATAGCTTTGAGGACATGCCACATTTTGCTGTGAACCACACAGTCAAAGGCTTCAGTATAGTTAATAAAACAGAAGTAGATTTTTTTTTCAGGAACTCCCTTGCTTTCTCCATAACTTAATGAATGTTGGCAATTTGGTCACTAGTTCATCTGCCTCTTTGAAAACCAGACTGTTCTTTTGGAAATTCTCAATTCACATATTATTGAAATTTAGCTTGCAAAATCTTAAGCATCACCACTCTGACAAGTGAAATGAGCACAATTGTTTAGTAATTTGAACATTCCTTGACATTGCTCTTATTTAGGATTGGGATTTAAACTGATCTTTTCCAATCCAGTGGCCCATATTGCATTTTCTAAATTTTCTGGCATATTGAGTACAGCACTTTAAGAGCATCACTTTTTAGGGTTTTAAATAGCTCAGCTGGAATTCTATCACATCCACTAGCCTTATTGTTAGCAATAGTTCCTAAGACCCATCTGACTTCATTCTCCAGGATATACGACTCTAGATCAGCAACCACACCTGCGTGGTTATTGTGTAGGATCTTTCTTGTATAGTTCTTTTGTGTATTCTTGCCACCTCTTCTTAGTCTCTTCTGCTTGTGTTGGATCCTTGCCATTTTTGTCTTTTATCATGTCTATTTTTGCATGAAACTTTCCTTTTATATCTCTAATTTTCTTAAAGAAATCTGTCTTTACTATTCTATTATTTTTTTTCCCATTTCTTTGCATTGCTCATTTAAGAAAACCCTGTCTATCCTTGCTTTCTTTTTTTTCTTCAGTATATTTGATGCATTTGGATTGTTGTTACTTTTCATTATGTTTTATTCATTTGAAGACAGTTTGGTTATTCTGAGCTTGTTTTCCTTCATTCTGCATCATTTTCTGTCTTCCCATTTAAAAATATTTTTCAAATTTGTTATTTTATGGTACAATAGTATTCTATTATATTGATATGTCAACATTATTCAGCCCAGTCCTCAATCGATAGACATATGGATTATTTCTAGATTGTTTGGGTTTTTTTTAAAAATATAAAACTACTATAAATATTTTTGTGCAGTAGGTTCCCCTCTTTTTCCCCTTTTTAATTACATCCATAGCTTATGGTCATTGAGTGAACAGGGTACAAGAAGAATATAGTTATTTTAAAATCTGTTTGACAAAATAGTTATCTGCACTCAGTTAAGTTCTAAATAATGTTATTGGCAGAATGAAAAATCACTGCTAAAGAGATGCACTATGATATAATAAAAGGGGCACCAAGAAAACCAGAAAAATTGGGTTTGAGGCGAGCTTCTGCCAATGAATTACTGTGTAACCCTGGCAAAGTCTATTAACTCCTTTGAGCCTCATTTTTCTTCTTCTACAAAATGGGATTATTAGGGTCTGTTGTTGAGATGAAAATAAGTGTTACAGGGGAATTAAATAAGTCAGTTCATATAGAAAGTGATGGGCCCTTTTAATTGGCATTTTCTGTCTTATTACTGCTGTGGTCCACCCACCAAACCAGATGTCCAGAGACCATCCCTGGGAGAAGCTAAGTGAGATGCTCAGATCTAAACTCCTTGGGACCAAGTCTCCTTATCTTCACACCAGCCAATTTGAATATAATTCCCCAGATGTTTTCTACTTCTTGATCTAAGACCTGTAATCAAATCAAAGCCCTTGACTCTGGAAAGGGAGAGTCAATTGCCTTTTTATATTCATCAGACCAAAAGCAACTTTCCTAGCCAACATCCCCACGTATGTGCTGTCTCCTCCTACTAAAATATAAATTCCTTGAGGTCAAGAACTGTCTTACTTTTGTATTTGAATTTCTAATGCTTAGCACAGTGTTAGTACATGTTAAGTGTTGAATACAAGCTCATTCATCCATCATTCATTCATTCATGTGTTAGAGAAGACACAAAAAAAGACCACAATGACTTAATTAAACACACCCAAAAGAATGAGAGGCAAGAAAAACAGGGATATAAGGGCAGACAAATAAATTCCTCATACACCTTGCACCTCACAATGTAGCCAGGACATAACTGGCACCTTCAAACCAGGGTAATTCTTCAATCTCCCTAGCACTAAGCAGGGAATGAAACCTCCAAAATGGGACTAGAAAGGTTCAGGGATGAGATAGTAGGGATGACTCCAGTAAACATTGAACATAATGATTTTTAGTCCAATATAGAAAGATGTAGTCCACATGGTGTAAGGCTGCTATTCCATGCTTTAGGACAGCCCAGGAAATTTTGAGTAGTTCTGGGGTGATGGCCCAATTTGGGGATCATGTCAGCTCCTGTGTCAGAGCTGCACTGATGTTTTATAGGTGGAGGTCTCGTTCAGGTGGGTCCAAATAGGTCCCTACATGTAAAATAAAAGGCAAGGAGTCAATAACCTGCTAAGAAATTGGAAATTTATAACTGGTAGGATTCCAGACATGGAATCAATGCCTCAATGAGCATTTATTAGGCATCTACTTTGTGCCAGGCACTGTAGCAAGTGCTGGGGAGACCAAATAAAAGGGGAGCAAAAACAGTTCTTGCTCCGTAGGAGCTCATATTCTAATATGGTAGATGACATGCAAACAACAACTTACAAATTATTCTGTACAAATTAGAGGTAATTTCAGAGGAAAGGCATGACCTTCTGGGGGGATTGTCAAATGCTTCTTATAGAAAGGTAGAATTTTAACTGAAGATCCAGACCTTAGAAGTCCTAGAAAAGCTTAAGAGCAGAAGTAAGGGGGTACCAATTGGGAGGAGTGTATATAGGTAACCTATTCAAAAAAAAACATACAAACATTTTCCCCCCTTAATTATAACAGAAATTAACCAAACTTTTACTGTTAACTTCAGGAAGCCATGGAATGGAATCTTCAAGATATTCTGTGTGTTATTTAGATGGGGCTTTTAAAGATGTTTTAATTAATTTTTTCCCACCTTCCTTCAATATCATTTAACCTCACTCTGCTTCAGTTTTCTCATCTATATAATGCGCCTAATATTTACCTTACATTCCTCACAAAGCATTCACAAAGAAAGAGCTTTGATACCATTAAAGCACTGAGTTCATAGCTTTAGTGCTGGAAGGATTGTTGAAGGTTATTTAGTTCAACCCCCTCATCTTACAGTTGAGGAAACTGAGGCCCAGAGACCAACTTGCCCAAGGTCACATAGCTAATGAGTATCAAATATGACTTGAACATTCATCTTCATGAGTTCAAATCTGGCCTCAGACATTTACTAGCTGTGTGACCCTGGGCAAGTCACTTAACCCTGTTTACCTCTGTTCCTTGTCTGCAAAATGAGCTGGAGAAAGAAATGGCAAACCACGCCAGTATCTTTGCCAAGAAAACCCCACAGGGGGTTGTGAAGATTCAGACAAGAATGAAATGACTCAACAACAGCAACAACAACAAACTACTACAGTAGTTGCCCAAGTTGTACCCACAGTTCTTCTTTCCAATCCATTTTCCACATAGTTGCCAAATTAATATCCTTAAAACAGAGGTATGACCGTGTCACTCCTAATGGAACCCCATTATCTGTACAATAAAGTAGGAACTCCTTTGTTTGACATTTAAAGTTTTTCACAATCTGATTCCAACCTATCTTTCCAGATTTATCAAAATATACATTACTCCCTCTCATGCATTCTACATCCCAACCAAGTTCATTTATTTTCTTTCCCCCATACATTACATTCCATCTCCCCCATCTGGGCATTTGGATAGGCTGTCTCCCATGCCTGGTGTGTTTTCTTCCTGTCTTTGAATCCCTATGTCCCTTCAAGGCTCAAGATATTGTCACTTCCTATATTAAACCTTTCCTGATCCTGCCTACCACAGTTCTTACTGATCTGGCTTCTGACTTCATCATTCAAATGAAACTACTGAAATTACTTTGTATTAACTTTGTAATTTGTGACTGTACTTATCTTTGAGCATGCTGCTGCCCTGTAGGTCTTAAGGGACCTTAAGGTCAGGAACTGTTTTATCTTGGTGTAATATCAATTAAGTTGGGACTTTCTTACTGTTTTAAAATGATTAATTAAATGTCTTTGATTGAGCCTTACTAGGTGCAAAGCCCCAGGTCCAAACCCCTATCTACTAGGTGCTAAGCCTATGTGTATGTGAAGCCCTCAGAGTCCTAAGGGGAGTTGCTAAGACCAGAGCCAATAGTAGGAGCCTGAGTTCTGGTCACTCAGATGACTGCTGATGATGGCTAAAGAGTGTATAAAAAGAGAGAACAGAGCTATTTTCTTGGGACTCTGACTCTCACTATGCATTGAGATTTTAATCAGACAAGGTCTGCCTGTTGATGTTTGTAATTTGTTTGTATTTGATTTGAAGTTCAGGGTGCTGGCTTTTCCCCCGAACTAAGTGAATGATATATGTATATGTTGGATTAAAGTAAGATTGTTACCCCCTTAACATTATTTTCCTTAGTAAAGCAGATCAAAAGAACCTGTGTTGGCAGCATTCTTGTTGTTGGGCTTGTGTTGGTCTTTCACCCCCACAACAGCTGCTAGCTGGATTGTTGTAACACTTGGTCCATGCATGGTCTGTGCTAAGTATTTAATAGATGCCTAGTAAATTGATTCAAATATAGCTAGTATATCATGGAAAGATCATTGTATAAGGAGCCAGAGAATCTGGATTCAATTCCTGGCTGTTTCTTACTACCTTTGTGATCTTGAGTAAGTTACCTCCTCCTTTCAGTGAATTAGTTTTCTCATTTCAAAACAAAGAAGTTGAATTTGATCCAGCTCTAATGTCCTGGCAAAGAAAATTGATTAATCTTTAGTGTGACCATTTCTATGCCTCAGAAAACAGCAATTTCTACAAATAAGGTCTTGATTTTTTGTTTTATTGATTGCCTTGATTTAAGAAAGCATTAATAATGCAGATTTAACTTGAAGTGTATGTACATTCCTTTTTTTCCCACCTCTGGAGATCCCAGTTGTTAAACATTTACCAGCACTCCCCTGTATTAGAAGATCCTTATTGTCCCTTCAATCTTTAAATCCCGTACACCTAGAGAGGAAGAGAATGTCTGATATTTGGGTTTAGATGACCCTCTTGACATGTCCTGCTTTGTTATTTCTGAGCATAGGAAATAAGACTTCTAAAAGCAGCGTTGCTCAGATTCTAAAACACTATAAAAACAGGCCCTAAATCTGATTTGAAATGCCATTGAAAGTTCAATAGGAAGGAATGATGAGACATAAATGATTTAGGATTGGTAAAGGATAACAAGGGCCTGTATCCATACCTGGCTCACAACAGAGGAGAATTTGTATACAGATTGGTAACATTATCAGTTAAACCTTCCAAACAAGATTAGATTGGACATGCATAATAAAATATCAAAAGGTAAGCCATGAATACACATTGTGTGCTGGAAGCTGCTGTAAAAAGTGCCTCATTCTTATGCAGAAAATATTAGCCAATTGCAGATGCTATGAAAAAGCTTGAGTCATGTGGCATGAGCTTTGAATTCAGTTTGCACCAGAGCCTAAAGTCCAGCCTTATGGAATTTCTCAGATATGGTCATTTTGGACATGTCCCAGGTCCTGGATGGCAATGGTTCTCCTGGATGGTGAAGCTGGCAATTATAATGATGGTTAGAAATAGAAGACTTTGAGTTTAGATGGTTCTCTAACTGGAGAAATGAAGGAAATAAGACAAAGAGAGTTCAGGGCTAGAAATGAGAGAATGGAGCTTCTGGAAACCAGGCTTTCCACTGATCCATACCCACTTCACCTTGCCCTGCTTCATTTTCCTTCCATGAAAAAATGGAGATAATCATACCTTCCTTCCAAGAGCAGACCTAAGATAATATAATGAAAGGCGTTGGGGAATCTCAGAGGAAATAGGATGTAAATCCTCCTACAAACATGGAGTAAGGTAGAGAGGTGTCAGCACCTCACTGGTTTTATGCCTGTACTGGAATTAGGCAAAATTATCTTCCAGTAAAACATTCCTATTTAAGAAACTACATGCACCATAAAAGAAAGCATGCAGGGGAAAGCAAAAATTAGCTGTGACACCTTTGAAAAGCTTTCATGTGACTCAGGTGTTACTTTCTTTCCCCAGGTGCTCATCACCTGAGAGCAGGCACCTCAGCTAACCATCTCCTCCTACCTAGTGGCCATTTTGAAGCTGCAAAAACAACAGGGTCCAGCACAGCTGGCTCTTCTTTTCCATCATCACTTACAAGCCCTTAATCCTGCCCGATTCAGTGCCCAGAGCCTGAAGCCAGTTGAGTAAACACCGAACCATATGGACATGACTTGTTAAATAGCCTGGGTGTCTCTTCTCTCCCTTAACATTTGGAGGACTAAGAACAGAATCTCCCTGAACTGTTTTAAAAGACTGGTTTGACACAAGCAGGAAAGAAATAAAGCCATCTACGAATACCATGTGGAAAGGACTTTGGATCTTCATCTCTGGGATATTTAGCTCACTTTTTGTTTGTTTGGTTTTTATTTTTTCTTGCTTTGCTCATTGGAATTGAAGAAGTGATTTCCTCGGGCAGTCTGGGGATTGAACAGACAGTCTTAGGGGATTAGTTAAGCAGAATTTGAGTTAGACTCTGCTAAAATGAGAATGCCCACCTGCCCACCCTGAGGGTCATTTTCTCTTTTCTTTGCCTTCTATCCTCCTGCTACATCTGTGGTCTTGTTTGCTCCCACCTGCTTTGCATTCCAATTATGGAGGGTCTCATCAGAATGCTAAGGCTGTGCTCACTGCAGGCCCAGATTGTAATTTTTAAATAACCTTACAGAACTGTTCTGAGGACATACATTAGGTTATGTTGTCTTTTATTTCTTTGGAAGAGACTTAGCTGGCATTCACATTTATTTCTTATGTATATTTTATTGTAAATATAACACATTTTGTGAATTTGTATGAGTCATTTTCAATCACTTGACAGGCAGTATATTAAAAAGTTGTTCCGCAAGGACAGAACATAATACATATTCAGTCATCTGGTATAGCCATCTGTTTCAAATACACTATTGAGTTTGCCATCCAGGCTTTGACTCATATTGATTCATGGGACTCTATGATAAGAGTCAACTTTAACAGAACCTTGTCTAGTGAGCTAAAGCTTATCTTTTAAAAGAGAAGCATAAGCCCAGACACCCTGATTTTCCTGTTTTCACAATTATAAATTGGCAGAATCTGAATTAATAGTCCAAAAGAATCCAGGATTTGGATTCAAAGGAGCTGGTTTTGAATCCTGGCTCTGCTCTTTACTATGTGTATGATCTTGGAGAAGTCAGTTAAACTCTGGGGGCTTAATTACCTCATCTGGAAAATGAGTTGGGAGTCCCAGGATCCCTGTATTTCACAGTTACAAGGGAATTCAGTGACCACCTAGTCTAACACATACTTGAAAAAAAATTTCCTCTGCAACAGATCCAAAAAGTAGTCATCTAGTGGTTACCTAAAGACCTTCATTGAGAGGGAAACAATAAATTCATGGGGAAGTCCATTCTGCTTTGGGATAGCTTGAATTGTTAGCAAATTTTTCCTTACATTAAACTTACATTTTATTTTTCTACTTCTTTTTTTATGCTGCTTCTCTCCATTGTTCTAAGTTTTACCCTTTGAAGCCAAATGGAACCAATCTAGTCCCTCTTTGAGGTGATGGCCCTTCAAATACTTGAAAAGAGTTATTATGCTTCACCTCTCAGCCTTCTATTCTCCAATATAAACATCCCCAGTTCCTCTTTGAGGATAAAGCTCTTCATCAAGATGCTTTCTAGCTTATCAGTGCCCTCTTTAAAAATGAAGTGCCAAAGAGTGAACACAATATTCCAATAATGATCTGACAAGAGAGGAATACAAAGAGGATGTCACCTCCTTATTCCTGGAAGCTATGCCTCTCTTTTTAAAATGTTTGTATTTCTTTTATTTTTAATTTATGGGATAAAACAAGCATTTCTATAACAGTATAATAAAAAAAGATTGCACAGAAAACTGCAAATCTGTTATATATGATTTGCTATTCCTTTTAATTATATAATAAAGTTATCATGTAAATTTATTTTTTTCCTTTTTTTTCTTCCCTCTTCCCACCCTAGAGATGGCTACCATTAAACACAAATATGTATTTGTGTAAAATCATTTTATACATACTTCTATTTATCAGTTCTTTCTCTGGATGCCTCTTTTAATTCAGCCCACAATCACATTAACTCTTTCTGACTACCACAGAACTTTGTTGATTTATATTGAATTTACAAGCCATTAAAACCCCAAAATTTGATTATGTTTTATGGTCTCCAAGCTCACTTTCAATTCTAAATCCTATAAGCCTAAGCCTGGTTTGTGCTTTTATGAAAGTGAGTGATTGAATTCCAATCCATTCTCACATCCAGAGTTGTCCAAGATAAGGCTTTTTAAGTCATATCCTATAGGCTCTAGGTTCTGAGACAACTCTGTACAGTCCTTTACTCTATGTTCCCAGAGTAAACACTTATGCCATCAGTATTTACAGAATTTTCTGTGATGGTTTCTTTAAAAATTATTTATTTTGTTAAAAATTTCCCAATTACATGTACAAAAATCTAACAATTATTTTTTAAAACTCTGAATTCCAAATTATCTCGCTTCTTCTTGCCCCCCCCCCCCCACCAACTACCTCTGGAGAAGGCAAGGAATATGATGTAAATTATACCTGTAAATATCACATCATGCAAAATATCATGCAAAACATATTTCCATGTTAACCCATGTTGTAAAAGAAAACACATACAGAGCAAGAAAAATAAAGTAAAAAAATTCAATCTGCACTCAGAGTTGATCAGTTCTCTCTCTCTGAAGATAGATAGCTATGAGCAGTTAATATTTCTCCAGTTGTTTAGATTTGTCTTTATTTGTGTGAAGTGTTTTGTAGTTGTGTTCACACAATCCCGGGATTTGAGTTGGCACATAGAATCCCAAGTATCTTATATTGTCTTTAGCTATTTCAAATGGAATTTCTCTTTTCATTTCTTCCTTATGGGTTTTGTTTGTAAGATATAGAAATGACAATGATTTCTGTGGGTTTATTTTATATCCTGCACTTTGTTAAAGCTGTTGTTTCAAGCAATTTTTTTTAAATTGATTCTCTAGGGTTCTCTAAGTATAACATCATATCATCTATAAAGAGTGATAATTTTGTTTCCTCAATACCTATTTTTATTCTTCTAGTTCCTTTTTCTTGCCTTATTGATATAACTAGGATTTCTAATACAATATTGAATAATATTGGTGATGATGGCTATCTTTGCTTCACCTGTGATCTTATTGAGAAGGCTTTTCATTGATCCCCAGTATAGATAATGCTGGCTGTTGGATTTAGATAGATACTAGTTATCATTTTAAGAAAAGCTCCATTTATTCCTATGCTTTTTCATGTTTTTAGTAGGGGTAGGTGTTGTATTTTGTCAAATGCTTTTTCCACATCTATTGAGAAAATCAAATGAATTTTGTTTTGTTATTGATATGGTCAATTATGTTTATTTTCCCCTAATGTTAAACCAGCTCTCCATTCCTAGCATAAATCCCACCCGGTCATGGTTAATGATCTTTGTTATATTTTACTATAATCTCCTTGCTAGTATTTTATGTTAGATTTTTAATATCAATTTTCATTAAGGAAATTCATTTACAATTTTATTTCTCTGTTTCTGCTCTCCCTGGTTTAGGTATCAAAACCATATTTATGTCATAAAAGGAATTGGATAGGACCCTTTCTTTACCTATTTAAAAAAACAGTTTCTATAATATTGGGATGAAGTGTTTCTTTAATATTTGGCAGAATTCACTTGTAAATCCAGCTGATCCTGAGGATTTTGTCTTGGAGAGCTCATATATAGTTTCTTTAATTTTCTTTTATGTCAATCTGAATAGTTTATATTTTTGTAAAGATTCATCCATTTCACTTAGGTTGTCAGTTTTACTGGCATATAATTAGATAATTGCTAATAATTTTTTAAAAATTTTCATTGGTGGCATATTCACCCTTTTCATTTTTTATACTAGTCATTTGGCTTTCTTCTTTTTTTAGCTTTTATTTAGTATTTTATTTTTCCCCAGTTGCATGTAAAAACAAATTTTAACATTCATTTTTAATTGAGTTCCAAATTCTCTCCCTTCCTCCCTTTTCACTCCCACTTCATTAAGAAGGCAAGCAATTTGATATGGTTATACATACATAGTCATGGAAAACATGTCCATAATAGTAGTGTTATGGAAGAAAACCTAGACAAAAAAAGACAAGAAAAAAGTTTTTAAAAGTGTATTTCAATCTGTATTCAGACACCGTAAGTTCTTTTTCTGGGGATGAATAGCATTTTTCATCATAAGTCCTTCAGAGTTGTCTTAGGTAGTTGTATTACTGAGAATAACTAAGTCCTTCACAGATAACTGGTCATCTTACTTTGTACACAATACATTTCACTTTGCATCAGCCCATGCAAGTCTTTCCAGGTTTCTCTGAGAGCATACTGCTCATCATTTCTTATAGTACAATAGTATTCCATCATAATAACATACCACAATTTTTCAGCCATTCCCCAATTGATGGACATCCCTTCAATATCTAATTCTTTTCCCCCAGAAAAGAGCTGCTATAAATATTTTTGTATATATAGTTCCTTATCCTTTTTGTTTTTATCTCTCTGGAGATACTTACCTAGTAGTGGTATTGCTAGATCAAAGGGTATGCATAGTTTTATAGCCCGTTGGGCATAGTTCCAAAATGTTCTACAGAATGTTTGAATCAGTCCACAACTCCTTTTCCCCACATCCCCTCCAACATTTTCTATTTACCTTTTCTGTCCTATTAGCCAATCTAATAGTTAGGAGATAGTGCCTCAGAATTGTTTTAATTTGCATTTCTCCAATCAATAGTGAGTTAGAGTATTTTTTTTTCATATGGCTATAGATAGCTTTGATTACTTCATCTGAAAATTGATTATATCTTTTAATCATTTATCAATTGTGGAATGGCTCTTATTTTTATAAATTTGATTCAATTCTCTATATTTTTGAGAAATGAGGCCTTTATCAGAGAAACTTGCTTCAATTTTTTAACACTTACTATTGCTAGCTATATTTCCGTCCATCCATCCTATTCCACACCCCATTTCTTCTATTCTCTCTCACCTTTCACCCTGCCCCTCCTCAAAAATGTTTTGCTTCTGACTACCCCCTCCCCCAATTTGCCCTGCCTTCCATCACTTTCCATTCTCTTGTGCCCTTCTACTTCTACTTTCCTGTAGAGTAAGATAGGTTTCTATATCCAAATGTGTATATATGTTACTCCCTCTTTGAGACAAATCTGATGAAAGTAAAGTTCACTCATTTCCCCTCTTCCCCTCCACTGTGAAGGCTTTTTCTTGCCTCTATTTTTTCATTCTCTTGGTTTTGGTTTATTGTTTCTTGATTTATCATGAAGTCATTAGCTTCTATTTGCTCCATTCTAATTTTTAAGGATTTATTTTCTTTGATGAACTTTTGCACCTCCTTTTCCATTTGGCCAATTCTGCTTTTTAAGGCATTCTTTTCCTTATTGGATTTTTGGACCTCTTTACCATTTGGCCTAGTCTGTTTTTTAAGATGTTATTTTCTTCAGTGTTATTTGTGTCTCCTTTACCAAACCATTGACTTATTTTTCATGATTTTCTTGTATCACTCTCATTTCTCTTCCTAATTTTCATCTCTCTTATTTGATTTTCAAAATCCTTTTTGAGCTCTTCCATGGACTGAGACCAATTCACATTTTTCTTGGAGGTTTTAGACGTAGGAGCATTGACTTTGTTGTCTTCTGAGTGTGGGTTTGATTTTCCTTGTGACCATAGTAACTTTCAATAGTCAGCATTTTTTCCATTGCTTGTTCATTTTCCCAGTCTATCAGTTGACTTTTAGCTTTCTGTTAAAGTGGGACTCTGCTTATAGGATGGAGGGTGCACTGTCCTAAGCTTCAGGGATTTTGTGCAGCTGTTTTGAGATACTTCTGTAAGTTGCCAGTTCTTCTAAGGTGGTATGATCTAAGGAAAAGTGTTTACTACTCTCCTAACCTGTGCTCTGGTCTGTGAGTGGCCACAAGCACTCTTTTCTTCCCTGGAACTGAGAGGATGGTTCCTCTCTCCACTGTGTCCACAAGCCCAACTGTGCTAGTGTTCCTAGATCCAAGTATGGGCAAAGCAACAGAGTCTTGCCTCATTAACTGCAAAAAGACCCCTATAATCTTCTCCTTACCAGTTGTTTGACCCCCTTACCATTTGTGGACTGAGAGTTCTGGAAGCAGCTGCAGCTGCTGCCATGGCTGCTGCTTATTCAGTCACTCCCAAGGCCTGCCCCTGGTTTGCTGGGGCTGGGGCTGGGGCTATGCTAGCTTGGCCTTCACTGTACTGTGCTCCACTTTCACTCAGTTGGGACAGACCTTTCCTACTGACCTTCTATGTTGTCTTCCACGTATATGGGCTAAGAGGTCTCAAAGAACTACTGCCACTACCTATTCAGTCACTGCCAAGGACTGCCCCTGGTTTGCTGGACCCAGGTTTGTTCTGGCACAACCTGTGCTGGATTGTGCTTCTCTCTCAGCCTGGTGCAACAGACTTTTCCTGCCAACCTTCCAAGTTGTTTTGGTCTGGAAGTTTGTTTTACTCCATCTTTTTGTGGGTTCTGCTGTTGTAGAATTTGTTTAGAGTCATTTTAAAAAGGTATTTGGAAGGGTTTGGAGGAGAGCTCAGGTGAGTCCCTACTTTTACTCTGCCATCTTGGCTATGGCTCCCTTTTCTTTCTTTAAAAAAAACTCAAGTTATCAATGGTTTATTTTCTTATTTTTTTCATAAACTAGCTCCTAGTTTTATTAATTACTTCAATAATATTTTTACATTCAATTTTATTAATTTCTCATTTGATTTTCATTTTGGTGTTTACTTAGGGATTTTAATTTATTCTTTTTCAGTTTTTTTTTAAAAAAAATGCATGCCTATTTCATTGACCTGTTCTTTCTCTCTTTTATTAATGTATGTGTTTAGGAATATAAATTTTCTCCTCACAAGTTTCGGTATGTTATTTAATTTGTTATCATTCTCTTTAATGAAATAATTGATTGTTTCTATGCTTTGTTCTTTGACCCATTCATTCTTTAGGATTAGATTAATTACTTTCCAATTAGCTTTTAATCTATGCTTCCACAGCCATTTATTAAATGTAATCTTTATTTCATTATGGTCTGGGAAATGGTGCATTTAACATTCTGCTTTTCTGCATTTCATTGTGAGGTTTTGATCCCCTAATACATGGTTAATTTTTAAATTTCTCATGTATACTTGAGAAAAGGCAAGCTTCTTTCTATTACCATTCAGTTTTCTCCAGAGGTCTATTCTGCTTATCTTTTCTAAGATTCTATTAATTTCCTTAATTTCTTTCCTATTTATTTTATGGTTTCACTTATTGAAGATGGGAAAGCTGAGGCACTTTACTAGCATAGTTTTACTGTATATTTCCCCCTGTAATTCATTCAGGCTTTCTTTTAAGAATTTGGATGCTACTGAAATCCATGATCAAAAAAAGAGCTTAGTCATCATCTTTCAAGAAATTATCAAGGAAAATTGTCCTGATATTCTAGAGCCAGAGGGTAAAATAGAACTTGAAAGAATCCACCGATTGCCTCTTGAAAAAGATCCCCAAAAGAAAATTCCTAGGAATATTGTCGCCAAATTCCAGAGCTCCCAGTTCAAGGAGAAAAAACTGCAAGCAGCCAGAAAGAAACAATTTGAGTATTGTGGAAACATAATCAGGATAATACAAGATCTAGCAGCTTCCACATTAAGGGATCGAAGGGCTTGGAATATGATATTCTGGAGGTCAAAGAAGTTAGAATTAAAACCAAGAATCACCTACCCAGCAAAACTGAGTATAATGCTCCAAGGCAAAATATGGATTTTCAATAAAATAGAGGACTTTCAAGCTTTCTCAGTGAAAAGACCAGAGCTGAATAGAAAATTTGACTTTCAAACACAAGAATCAAGAGAAGCATGAAAAGGTAATCAAGAAAAAGAACAAGAAAAAGAAATTGCAAGGGACTTACTAAAGTTGAACTGTTTTGTTTATATTCCTACATGGAAAGATGATGTGTATGATTCATGAGACCTCAGTATTAGGGTATCTGAAGGGAATATGCATATATATATATATATATATGTTTATGTATATATATGTATATTTGAGTGTGTATGTATGTATATATGTATGTGTGTGTGTGTGTGTGTATATATATATATATATATATATATATATATATACATACATACAGAGACAGAGAGAGAGAGAGAGAGAGAGAGAGAGAGAGAGAGAGAGAGAGAGAGAGAGAGCAGGCACAGGGTGAGTTGAAGATGAAGGGAAAATATCTAAAAGAAATAAAATCAAATTAAGGGATGAGAGAGCAATATATTGAGAGAGGGAGATAGGGAGAGATAGAATGGGGTAAATTATCTCGCATAAAAGTGGCAAGAAAAAGCAGTTCTGTAGGAAGGGAAGAGAAGTCAGGTGAGGAGGAATGAGTGAATCTTGCTCTCATCAGATTTGACCTGAGGAGGGAATACCATACATACTCAATTGGACATCTTACTCCACAGGAAAGAAGGAGGAAGAAGATTAAAAAAAAGGGGGGGATGATAGAAGGGAGGGCAGATGGGGGTGGAGGTAATCAAAAACAAACACTTTCGAAAAAGGACAGGGTCAAGGGAGAAAATTCAATAAAGGGGGATAGGTTAGGAAGAAGCAAAATATAGTTAATCTTTCACAACATGAGCATTGTGGAGGGGTCATACGTAATGATATGTATATGGCCCGTGTTGAATTGCTTGACTTCTTAGGGAGGGTGGGTGGGAAGGGAAGAGGGGAGAGAACTTGGAACTCAAAGTTTTAAAAACAGATGTTCAAAAACAAAAAAAAAGTTTTTGCGTGCAATTAGAAAATAAGATACACAGGCAATGGGGCGTAGAAATTTATCTTGCCCTATAAGAAAGTAAGGGAAAAGGGGATGGGAGGGGAGTGGAGTGACAGAAGGGAGGGCTGAGTGGGGAATGGGGCAACCAGAATATACGCCATCTTGGAGTGGAGGGGGAGGGTAGAAATGGGGAGAAAATTTGTAATTCAAACTCTTGTGAAAATCAATGCTGAAAACTAAATATATTAAATAAAAATAATTATAAAAAATAAAATTATCTTTAAAAGTTATCTCTTGACCCAGAAATGTTGTTACTAGGTCTATTTCCAAAGATGATTAGGGAAAAACAAATAGAACCTATATGTTCAAAAATATTTATAGCAGTTCTCTTTGTGGTGGCAAAGCACTGGAAATTGCAGGGATATCCATAAAATGGGGAATGGCTGAACAAGTTGTGGTGTGTGATTGTGTTGGAATATTGTTGTGCTATAAGAAATGATGAGCTCAGAGATATTAGAAAAACATTGTTACACTTGCACAAAATAATGTGGATTTAAGTGAGCAGAACCAAGAGAATGTTGTGTGTGTATATATATATATATATATATATTAACAGTAATATTGTTTGAAGAACAATTTTAAGTTAATAAGTCATTTTGACTATTATAAATTCCCAAATTAACTATAAAGGACTCATGAAGGAAGATGCTATTTGCATCCAAAGAAAGAGCTGATAAATAGAGCTATATATAGAATGATTTTACACATGTGTGCATATACACATATTTCTATCTAATGGTAGCTATCGCTAGGGTGTGGGGGTAGGAAAGAAAAAAGGGGAAAAAGGAAAGTTACATGATATTATTATATATTTAAAAGGGTAGCAAGTTGTACATAATAGACTTGCAGTTTCATTTGCAATCATCTTTTTTTGAAAAATTATACTTTTACAAAAATGCTTGTTTCATTCTATAAATTAAAAATTAAATAAATAAAAATATAAAAGTTAGATTTTTCTTTTTTTTTCTTGTAGAAGATATTAATATTTTATGAATGAATACTTTTCCAATATGAAAAGTTATGCCAGTCAAAACAAAGTAAATATTCTCAAGGCAAATAGTTTCTGGTAGTCAATATGATTAAGCTCAGTAGGAGTGTGACAGCTCTCTAGCTCTTATTAAAGTTTAGATATACTCAGGAGAGATAGAACCACAGCAGGTGAAGGCTAAACTATTACAAATGGTATTAGTACTTGAATAACTCAACTATTCAGACATGGATTTCCCATGTTCTTGAAATTTTACATGGGTCTTCTTCTCTAAAAACAAATAGAAAAGAAATAGAAAGTGGAGAGAAGGAACATGCATTTATCAAGTGCCTACTACATACCAGGCACTATGTTAAGTGCTTTACAAATATTATCTCATTTTATCCTCACAATAACCCTGTGTGGTAGGTGCTATTATTATCCCCATTTTACAGTTGAAGAAACTGAGATAGAGAGTTGAAATAAGTTGCCCAGGGCACACAGTTTGATACCCAGGTAGTGTAATATGGTGGTGACAGTGGTGGTAATAAAAGTGACAACTAATATTTATATAGTTCTTGCATACAAATCACTTTGTAAGCAGCTAGAAGGGATAGGAAAAAACCCAAAGAAATGCATTTTTCTTTTCCTTCCTTTCTTCCTTCTTTCCTGCCTTCCTTCTTTCCTTCCTTCCTTCCTTCTTTCCTTCCTTCCTTCCTCCCTCCTTCCCTCACTTCCTCCCCTCCTTCCCTCACTTCCCTCCCTCCTTCCTTCCTTCCTTCCCTCCCTTCTTCCTTCCCTCCCTCCTTCCTTCCCTCCTTCCTTCCTTCCTTCCTTCCTTCCTTCCTTCCTTCCTTCCTTCCTTCCTTCCTTCCTTCCATCCTTTCTCTTGTGTGGTGTTTTTTTGGTGGAAGGGAAGGCAGGAAGCTTGAACATATTTTTAGGCAAATGGAAAAGAACTGGTAACAAGAGAGGGGTTGAACATGCATGGATGAGAAGTGATGAATGGTGGAGTAATGTCTCAGAGGAAGCAGGACAGAAGTGGGATCAACGGCAAAGGTAAGAAGCAGGAATTCCCTTTCCTCTCATCAGTAGAAAAACAACAAAAAAGTGAATGAAGACTTGAAGAGCAGAGTTGTGGAGGTGAAAGTGTCAGTGTAATATGGCTTCAATCTCAGTGGAGTATGAAATAAAATCATCTGTGATTACTATCAGGAAAGGGGTGGGATACAATGACAAGTAAGAAGAGAAAAAAAATTGAAATAATCACTGTAGGGAATGACAAGATATTAAGAAGGATCTAACCGAAGAGCTATCAATCAGTTTTAAATACTCAGGCTATGTGTAGCAACACCATCCTAGGCTCTGGACATAAGCCATGGTGGTCTTGGAGGCAGCAATATTCAATCTGAAATCCTGCTTCCAATGTCACCATGACTTGACTCCAGTTCTAGGGACTCTGATACCTGTGTCTAGAACTGAAAAGGATTATGAAAAAGACTAGAATAAAGCCCCAAGCGCATTTTTTCAGGGCCACAGAGCCTAAAAGGGAAGAGGAGAAAGTTGTTCCTCCTGTACTCAGTTTAGTTCATGATGTTAATGTTTTGGTTGAACAGAACCTTTACTTCCTCTGGACACAGATGGAAAGAGAGAGCTAGACAGTCCCAAGATTGAAGTTTTAAAGACACAGCCTGTTTACATCCACATGGCAGGGGAATGCAGAATGTCTTCTCCCAGAAGCACATCCCTGGAGTCTCTTACATATATGCCACTACCTTAGGTGATCTGGGCATGAACAAGACCTCCTTGCATCTGTAAAATTGGGAAAATAACACCTGCCTCCCAGGGTTCTTTTTTTGATCCCCAGTGGTAGGGATCAAATAGATGATATTTAGATGACATTTGAAAAGCACTTCGTAAACCTTAAAATGCTATTTAAACTTTATTACTATTATTAATTATCTCTCCTGCTGTCTTTCTTATCTCCAATTTATCTTATACATACATACATACATACATACATATATATATATATATATATATATATATATATATATATATATATATATATATATCTTGTTGGTACACAGTTGTTTTCACATTATCTTCTCCATTAGATTATAGGGTCCTCAAGAGGGGGGACTGTCTTTTGTTTTTCTTTGTATCCTCAATTCTTGGCATAGTGCTTGGAATATAGTAAGCATTTAATAGGTGTTTATTGACTTGACTGACTGCTATACATATCCCCACTCCCTATTGAAATTAGATAACACACATTTGTGCTAGACCCAGTTAATATAGTTTCCCTTCTTCTGTAACAACAGTGTTGCTAGCAGCTACTGTGGCTGTGTAAGACCAATAACACCAGCACACCGAAGGATGGCCAACACAGTTTCTTTGATCTGCTTTTCTAAGGAAAGTAACTTTAAGGGGTTAACAATCTCACTTTAATTAAACATACATATATCATTCACTTAGTTCAGGGGGAAACGATCAGCCCCATGAACTTCAGAGCAAATACAAACAGAAATTACAAGCATACATTATAAAAACAGAGCAAATAACACAAACCAGTCTATCCATAGCAATACGTAGTTACCAGAGAAGCACCAACATTTCAGTTATCACAGCGGGGGTGGGGGCTATTTCAATAGATTGCCCGAAATCTTGTCACCAACACTGTCTCAATGAGTGCGCTCCCAAAGGCAAAACACCAACCTCAGAGCTCTTATATCCTGTTCAGCACCCTGAGGACTGGAGCCAACTTAGCATTTTGGGTGTGGGAAAGTTCTTCAATTACTAGCACCATATCATATATATTGTTTCAGATCAATGACTCCTGATTGCCTTAGTTCTAAGAAACACTCCCAAACAAAAAAGACCCACTTTACCTGCCCCATTCAAATAAAGGCCAGACTCATTAAAGGCACTTGATAGTCTTAGTATCCCAAAAGAGAAGAACAGCAAAAAGTCCTGTCCTGATTATCATTACAACTTCTTTCAGCAGTACCTTGATACTTAGGAGTTAAAAAGATAGAGACAGAAGTGTGGAGGTTTTCTAGGGTTGGTAACTAGTAAGTTAGGAGTAGTAGTTAGTCAAGAGAGTCAACAGTAGGAGGATTTAATCATTAAAATTGCTGATAATAGGTTCAAGATTGTAAAGACAGGAAGGTGAAATTTGAACACATCTGACAAACTGGAAGAAGGGCAAGGGGTAGAAAAATTAGTGGCCACAACAAGGGAAAAGAGTATGTTCAAGAGAAGTAAGGTAATGGCAGAGTTTGAAGGACAGGAAATTATGGTCAAAGAAGGCAATTTCAAAATTCAAGATCACATAAGCTGAGCAATTTAAATGGCTACTCAAGTGTAAAATGTGACCATTCTTTTTGGTAGCAAAAGTAGAGCAAAGGTGGAAGTCATAGGGGTGTATGAGGTAAAGGAACTTAGAAGCCAGGATGTCAGAAGGGTACACATTGTGAATACTGAAAACATTAAAGATACTGAGGAAAGGAAAACTAATACAAGTCCCAAGACCTTGCGGAAGGTGGGATGGCATCTTAAATATCAGCAGATAGTAGCAATAAGGATCAGGAGAGGAGGTATCTAAATGATGTCACGAACTTCAAAGGAATTAGAGATGGCTAAGTGACAGTGGCAAGTAAATGCACTGAAGTGACATGGGGTGGGGGAGGGCAGGGAAGAGAAGTATGCCAACTGTTCCTTATGGACTTGCAAGAGAAGAAGGAACAAAAGCTTTAAAGGTTAATGAGGGTCAGCAATGGATCAGGTCACAGCTTCTATGAGGATCAGTAATGAGTGTCCACTGTCCTGTCAGCCTAAGCAAGGGGGAAACAAAAGGATTCCTAAGATGCCAACCAGGTTTCAGTTAATGTCAAGACTGAGGAGGGATAAAAGGAAGTTTGTTGATAGGAGAGCAGGAGCTACCATTGAATAGATGAGCAGATCACAGTTTGTTTGTCATATCTCTTTCATAAAAGCAGAATGAATTTGGGCAAAAAATAAACCTGCTTTGAGCTTTTCAGGTGTTTACATTCCAGATTTATGAATGTTATCAGTATAAAAGTGTTTTGATAAACCAAGTAAGCTATTCCTTTAGCAGTGAACTCTGAGCCAGAACTCTAGAAGGAGCAAGGCCACTGACTGCCTGTTAAGTTCAACACAACCTGTAGGCCCCACAGCCAGAGGTCTGAATTGAAGAGTAGGGAAAAAACCTTAATAATCTTCTTCATTTTTCATGTTTTCTAAGATATGCTAATTTGTGTTTACCTCCTTTTGGCAAATTCTTCAAAAAAGGTTTCCCACTTAATATATCCACTGGCCTATTTATATCTGGTACAGGATTCAGGATTTCTGAGCCTGGGTTCTCATGAGTCATCCCTGACTCAACCCACAATCACCTTTATCCACCTCCCCTACCCCACCCCAAGCAAAAGCACAAGTGAGGGGCAGGTTTGGATAATTGCAGAGCATTTAGGTTGTCTAGGATCACAAGGCCTGGACTCTAATCTTGATTCAGCCACTTAATAACTTAGTGACTTTGGATAAGTCATGGCATCTCCCTTCAGTAAAATAGGATAGGCATAAGGACTGGATTTATGTTTTCACTGGAATGGGGATCTCTCAGATAAGGAAACTCCTTCTATCAATACATATTGGCATCTTCTCTAAAATTTATAATCTTAGATCACTGAGAAGTTAAGTAACTTGCCGAGCATCACTTATCTGGCATGTGTCAGAGGCAGGACCTGAAGGCCAGCTCTCAATACAGTCTCTGCTACTTCTCAGGAAGTTATAAAACAGAAAGGATAATGACTGACATTCATGTAACGTTTTGAACACTGCCAAGCGTGTTACACATGCTTTCAATTATGATCCTTAAAACTCTGGAAGTGAGCACTAACTAGTATTAGTTCCATTTTATAGATGGAGAAAGGAAGTCTCAGAGAGCTAAGTGATTTATGCCCATGGTCACTCAAACAGTAAGTATTTGAGGCAGAATTTGAGCCTGGACTTCCTAACTCCACTTCTAGTACATTTCCCACTAAGCCAGGCTGCCTCTCAGGAGTTATAACATCTATCATACCTACCTCAGAAGGTTATAACAAGGGTCAAATTAGATAATATATGTGTAAAATGCTGTTTTAGCTGGAAAAAAAACTATATCATTTTTTAGACTCGAGAAAAATCATAGTAGTAAGGTTAGTTTTTATGATATTCTGGGAGAGGCAGACAGTGCATAAATACTTTTTTACTGAAGGGAAAAATGTAACCATCAAAATACATAAAGAAATCTGAAAGTTGCCTCCTGGTAGGAAGAAAGGGAAGGAGATGGACAGAAATAAAAAGAAAAAAAGGCCCAGAATTGCATAGACAGCAAATACTTCCCTGAAGTATTTCAGGCGTCATTTCGGGAGATGCTCTGACAGCAAAGGGAATCTAGTGAAGCCCTTGCAGCGAGAAAGGATGAAATCACAGAACATCACTTTCAGAACTTTGGTTTCTGTTTATACTGTGTGTATGAACATGGAGAGGAAGGATTTACAGATACGCTTTCAGGTGAAATAGGGTGGTTTAACCAAATCTGAGTAGGGTCTGTGCTGTTCGCTGGGAAAAGCACTAGCCTTGGATTCAGAAGAGATGGTTTCCAGACCCTGATTTCACACTTGACCTTGATTACAAATCATCTCACATACTTGAGCCTTCTTGTCCTCACCTGCAAAATAAGGAGATTGAGAGAGGTCATTCCAAGAGTTCTTTAAAATTCTAAAATTCTCTAAGTCTATTCTCTAGATTAGATTCTAAAATCTAAAATTTTCTAAGTCTCTGCCTATAATTGAACCTGTGGCATCTTAAAACATTCTCTCTGTTGGTAGCAGGAAATGCCCTGGAGAAAGTAGATCTTCCCTTGGTTCCTCCCACCCTTAATTACACTCTATTATTATTATTTTGGTATATATTGTACAAAATTTCACATGTACATTTAATCTCCTCCAATAGAATGTAAGCTTCCTGAGAAGAAGGTCTGTTTTTGCTTTCACATCTCCCATACTTAGCACAGTTCAGGGCATACAGTAGATAATTTAAAAATGCTCATTGATTGAATAAATATGTGATATAAAATGTCCTCATCCTGCTTCTTATCTGCTAGTATTATTACACTCAGTTCACATTATAGACTATCCGTGTGATAGGTTTCTCTAAATTGTAATTTATCATGTTTGGGAGACCATCTTAGGCCTGTTGTTCTTTTATCTGTGTTATTGTGATGAGTTATTAAAGAATTTCTGCTTTATAGGTATTATGCATGTTTGAGTTTATTATGTATATTTATGTATATTTTATTTGGCAGCCTGCTCAATACTTATGTAGCTCTAGCTGCCTTTGCTTGTCCTTTGATATGTTTTTCTTCCTGAAGGTTGTATATAGATAGATAGGTGAGCATGACCATGTTTTTTATAATCAACGCCATCATCATTATTAATAATAATTGACATTTACATAAATGTTCCATGGTTTTCAAAGCCCTTTCTTCATAGCAACCTATGAGACTTCAACAAATCTTCAAGTAGAGTCTGTACGACTGCTTGTCATATGGTATGTTATAGTGGGGATTCCCTTTGAGTATGAGTTGGGCTAGATGGCCTCTAAGGTCCTTTTGAACTATCAAAATCTGAAATTCTGTAAGCTCAGTGTTGGCAGATAATACTAAGAAGGTTTTTCCCCCACCTTGGTCAAATTCTATGGGTTTTCAATATGAGGAACTCCCAGTGTGGAAACATTTTCCACTAATATAGTTAGAGGCATCTGGGTGATAGTGGATAGTGGATAGAGCACTAGTCTGAAGTTAGAAAGACCTGAGTTAAAATGTGGTATCAGATACTTACTAGCTGTGTTACTCCAAAGTATCTTAACCACTGTCTGTGTCAGTTTCCTCAACTGTAAAATGGGGATAATAGCAACTACCTCCCAGGGTTGTTATGAAAATCAAATTAAATAATATTTGTAAAGTGCTTAGCACAGAGCTTGGTACATAGTGGGCACTGAATAAATGCTTATTTCCTTTTCTTTCCTTCCCTCCCTCCCTTTCTTCCTCCCATCCTTTCTTCCTTCCTCTCTCCCTCCCTTCATCCCTCCCCCCTTCCTTGCTTCCTTCCTTCCTTCCTTCCTTCCTTCCTTCCTTCCTTCCTTCCTTCCCTTTCCCTTCCTAATGCACCCTGGCACTTTCTCTCAGTTTACTATCTTAGGGAATTATATAGGGCATTGAGAAACTAGGTGACTTGTTTTTGGTCACATAAGTAGAATATGTTGGATTTAGGATTTGAACCCAGATGAGCCTGACTTCAAAGCTGGCTATCTACTGTGCCAAATTGTATATTAGTATGACCATTTGATTTTGGATAAGGAAATAGGTTCAACAAGCCTAGCTTATTTACCTATGACTTACAAATAAATAAATAAATAAACAAATATATACGTATGTATGTGTGTGTGTATATATATGTATATATATATATACATATATATATATATGTACATACACACACGCACATAGACACACACCCACACATATACCTACAAGTGAATTGGGGCTCAAGTTCATGTATTCCAACTCCAAGTACAGGGCTCTATCCACTGTACTACACCATAACCCTCGTGACATAGCCCTTTATTTCAAGAAAATACATTTCCATGCAACTTGTAGTATCCAAGAGAAACTACTTTCTAGCAATCTCATTCAGTTGGCAATCAGGGGTCTCCCAGTCAGAGGTAACACCATTTGATTTTAAATTCAGTTTCACATTTGAAATTCCCTTTTTATTCCCAGAATGAAAATCATTTTCACATGGGAAAAACCCTAGGGCGTGATGAGCCTGATACCCATTGTCAATTACAAATCACTGCTCAGAAAGAACATTTGTCTTGATTGGAGTTAATGCTGGAATCTTCTGTTTTAATTACATGTGTCAAAAGTAATTTATCAGCACTTTAATAAACAAAATTGCTGGCCATCAGCAGACAGTTTTGTAGAGCCAAAGGATATCGTAAGCCTACTTGTTCTTTTGTGAGCTATTCACCTTGGTGGGACTTAGCTTCTGCTTTGTTAAAAGGCTTCAATGTAGAAATCCTACATATTGATGAAGTGAAGAGGCATTTTGGTGTAGTAAGACCACTGGACTCAGGGCATGTGGCAATATGACACTAGAGAAGTCACATTCTCTTCTTGCACAATAGCTTCCTTATCTTTAAAAGGAGGGGTTGTATTAGATGATTTCTAAGGTGTTTTTCAAGTCCAACATTCCCATTTGACTATTATTGTTAGCATGGGCATCTGGGTGGCACAGTGAATAGAAAACCAAGCCTGGAGTCAAGAAGATCTGAGTCCAAATATGACCTCAGATACTTACTAGCTGTGTAACCCTGGACAAGTCACTTAACCCTGATTGCCTCAGTTTCCTAATCTGTAAAATGAACTGGAAAAGAAAATGGCAAACAACTCCAGTATCTTTGCCAAGAAAACCCTAAATAGGGTCACAAAGAGCCAGACACAACTGAAATGGCTGAACAACAACCACAGCATTGTTAGCATGTTTATTCAAAGGTCAAAGAGGTCTGAAAAACTGTCAAATTGATTTGTACTCCTTGAGTGTTCCCTGGACCTCCAGTCAAGGGCCGATTGAACAGAAAATGAAGAGGGGGATCTTTTGGGAAAGAATAGAAGCAGGTTGCCTAGCTCACACCTACTCTAGCAATTGCAAAATACTGAATAATGACAAAGAATCCCAGTAAAAAGATAAAATAGCTTCTTTTACCCCAGGACTAAACATAAAATCCACTGACAGCCCATGAGCATAAAGAAATGGAGCTGTAATCAAGCCAGCAACATGACAGCAAAAAAAAAAAAAAAAAAAGAAAGAAAGAAAAAGCCTGCCATTATGATCAGAGAAAGGCCAGACATCATGAAACCTTATGGACTTTCTATCCTTAGGCAGCAAGAACAAAGGGAAAATCCCTTGTAATCATAAATCCATGGGCTGAGGGTTAGGGTACCTTGGATGTCTAGGAGAGCAGCAGTGACCAATGTGGGCATCTATGTGTCTGACTAGGATACCCAAGGGCTCTGAGTTCCCTAGCAATACGATCTGAAAAGACATAGAAAGTCCTGGAGATCCAGTGCTCTGAACCTCAAGGAACCAGGGGGCCTAACCCTGGAAGCAAGAATTCATTACAGAAACACAGGTGACCTAGGGTGAGACTAAGCAGTGCTGACCACCCCAACCAAAAAAAAGGCATCAGAGGCAGAGCCTAGCTCAAGCACAAAACTGCAATTTCATAACTAAAGCTGGAGATGAGTAAATGAAAGAAGTATCAAAACTCTTGCAAATGTAGAGCTCTCCAAGATAAAAGGAATGACTTCATTAATTGCTATCAGAGACTCAAAGGAAAAAATATTTTCCACAAGGCTACATAAATACCTAAAAGAAAGTAAGAGATTAAAAAGGAAATAAAAACACCAAGGGAAATAAAAATAATAATAGTAGCTAGCATTTAAATGTCACTTTTAATTTGCAAAGGATTGTATGTGTGTATACATATATGTATGTGTGTAGAAACACACATACATAGGTACAATGTTACTTGATCCACATTCTTTGGTTCTCCTCCTACCTGCGTGACTGCTAATAAATAGTTTAAAAGGGAAAGTTGCAAACTTTACCCAAGTAATGAACTTCTTAAAAACTAGAATAGACCAAAGAGAAATTAGTGACTCCACAAGGAAGCAAGAAATATTAGAACAAAATCAAAAGGTGGAAAAAATAGAAGAAAATTTAAGATAATGATACTATAAACACCTGACCTAGAAAAATGGTTGAGAGATAATTTAAAAATTGTTGGACTCCATGTAAACCATAACTTAAACAAAACACTTGGGCATATTTAAGAAATCACAAATTAAACTCCCAGATCAATTAGAACCAGTAAAGATAGAAAGAATCCATTGGTCACTTCTCTTCCAGCCTCTATCTGTAACATGGAGATAATATTAGCAGTGTTGAATCAAGCTCCTTTATACCCTAATGGTTATAAAGCATGATGGGAATCCATACAGGCTTTAGTATTTAGATAGAATCCTATAAATGCAAGAGTGGAATTTGTCAGGTTTAGTCAATTCTCCTTCCCCAATATCTCACATATATCCCTTTCTCTTCACTTACGTAGCCCTCAAGCTTGATCAATCACTCATCATCTCTCTCCTGGACTACTGTAATAACTTCCTATTTGGTTGTCCTACTTTCAGTCCTTTCCCTTTTCCTGTCTATCCTCCACACAGCTGCTCAATAGAAATGTGAAAGCACAGACCTGCTTATTTCACTCTCCTATTCAAAAAATCTTCAGTGTTGGCTCCATAAAACTCCCCTCTGGCCTGGCATTTAAAGCCTCCCACAAAATGCCTCTCACCTACTTTTCCAGTTCTTTTATATTACTCCACTTCAAACACTTTCCATCCCATTTTTAAACTGGTCTATTTATTCTCCCTTGTTCCCTCTCTTCTACCTCCATGTCTTTGCTCAGGCTGTCCCCTATGTCTGGAGTGCTCTCTTCACTTACACCTCTTAAAATCTCCATCTTCCTTCAGAGTATGGCATAGATTTCATTTTAATTTATTTTTCTAGGTATATATATATATATATATATATATATATATATATATATATATATATATATATATATATATATATATATATATATCATGTTCCTTCTCCCTTCTCTCCACCCATGTAAACCTGAGGATAGGAATTATATACACAGTTCCTTAAACATAGTAGGAACTTACTAAATATTTGTTTGATTGAATCACACTCTTGGATTGAAGGCCTCTATGAGATAATCTGGCCCAAACTCTTCATTTTACACATGAGGAAACTAGATCTCAGAGAAGTGAAAATACTTCCTCAGGATTATACAAGTCAATGGAAGAGTCAGAACTGAAAATCAGATTTCCAGACTCGTAGAGCAATATCTTTTCCCCTGTACCACTCTGTGCAAAACAAAACAAACGAACAAACAAAAAGCCTCTTTGAAATTCCCAGTTAGATCAAATAAAGGCAGGACCTTTGTTTATCTCATGATTTTGCTATGGAGGTACACAGAGCTACAATAGAACCAATAGCCAGGTCTCAATTATGACATGCTTTTTAACAACCTGATTCCCTTTAATTATTGACTGATGTTTTGCCCTCTGTGAAGAGACCATAATGCTTGTTATTCCTTCCTTTCAAAGAAGGTATTTGAGAGTTTTCAATATTAAAGTCTATGAATCACTTTGAAATCTGAGGATGAAAGATGGCTATTAACTGTAAGGAGCATTTAATGTATTCAAAATAACTAGTTTATCTCCAAGATATGGAATTAATCTTCTAGAGCTGTGAAAGGTTGAAAAAGTTGTACGTTCTGGGGGTTACTCATGAAGGGAAATACTAGTCTAATTGAAAAATTAAATAAAAATGAAATGCATTTCAATTAACTGTACTTCCATAGAGCATATAATAATTTCATATACTTTATAAATGATCCTTTTATAGTAATAATTATAATTTAACTGCTAGATCTGATGATTAGTGTCCCTTATCTCCTTCTGTTTCTAAAAATCTAACTGAATGCACCTTGAGATATTTATTTGCTAATGTTTTTGAAAAAGTGCCAACTTCCCCCACGGCTATGGCATCTGATTTTATGGGTTCTATTTGTGCTTAGTTTCAGCGTTAGAAGGAGAAATAAAAAGCACAAGATTTCTTGGCCTGATTAATATAGAGATGATTTCATTGTAATATGGTCAGGGTTCCAGTGAATCATTGGCTTTCTACTGCCTCTTTCCTACAAACAGATGTTGTGGAGGATAGAACTTTGAATGTGAAAATCATTAAGACCTGAGTTCAAATGTGACCTTAAACACTTATTATCTGTGTAATCCTGGGCAAGTCAATTAATCTCTTTCAGTCTTGATTTCTTTATCTACTAAGTGGGGATTAAAAAAAGCACCTACCTCATAATGTTGTTATGGAAATCAAATCAGATAGCATATGTAAAGTGTTTTGCAAGGTTTAAAATACCATAAGACTGTGAATTGTTATTAATAGCTATTATTTATATAGCATTTTAAGGTTTGTAAAGCACTTTGCAAATGTCCCATTTTTTTCTTACGAGAGCCCTGAGAAGTAGATGTTATTATCCCCATTTTACAGATGAGGAAACTGAGACAGATAGAAGTTAAGTGACTTTCCCAGGATCAGAGAATCTGAGGCTAGATTTGAACTCAGGTCCTCATGATTCCAGGCCCAGCATTCTATGTACTGTGCCACCTAGTTATGTATTATTATTTTCTGTGTTTAAGTTCTTGGCTTTGAAAAATCAACTGTCTTAGGCTAATCATACATAGCTTTGATGATACAACTCTTTCCAAACCAAGTCAATATTAGTAATATGATTCATTCCTGCTTACATCAAACATTTTTTCTGTTGTGTTTAGATTACCTAAAATTCTACTTTTTTTTTGACATTACAATGTTCTACTTACTAGGTGTGTGACCCTGGGTATGTTACTTAAACTCTCTCAGCCTCAGTTCCTCCAACTACAAAATAGGGATAATAAAAGCAGGCTCCTCTAATAACAGCAGGAATAAATGAGCTAATATGTAAAAAGTGTTTTTGAAAACTATACAATGCTACATAAATTCTAGTTACTATTACTGTTCCTTAAGTCTCAGCTTCATAGCATGCCTGGGAGAATATTGGTTTTAAAAAATGGGCTTCTTGTAAGAGGGAGTGGATTGGGATCACTCAAAAGATGATATTTCTTAAATTATTTCAGCCCTATTTCTTACTATTCAATTCTGGGCACAGTTGATTGACCGTTTCAGCATTCATATAAGATGTATATTGACAGACTTACCTAACAGGCTGCATTTCCAATTGGCCATCATAGCCTGGATATTATTTATTTTTCATCCATTTTGATTTTCAATTGTAGATGACATAGTTGATTTAAGAAATATAATATGGATTTATATGCCCTCTTGGCACTTGATAAAATTACTATAATGTCAGATGCAAATGGGAGCATTTGGAGAACTCTATATTCAATATGGAATCCCTCTTCACTTAAGACATCTTCAATGCTTGTATGCTCATGGAATTGATATTCACCAAGTCATTGAACAATGTTATTCCTGTGACCACATCTGTCACAGAATCATTTTTAAAACATATTTTAGAGACACACCTTGTTTGAGAAGAGCATTTAAGGCTGCATTTTTGTCTACTGAGCTAAACGCTTTTTAAAATAATTACCAGGTAGCATGCTGTAGCATATTCACTTATCTTCAATGAGTTTTATGACTACAAAGATATGATTGGCCATTGAAAGCTGTCTGAAAAGTCTTTCCCATTCTCATCTCATTTTCCATCACAGTTACTCTAGCTACATGCATACATCATTTTCTTAGAGTTTTTACAGAAATAAAAATGTAGACATGTTGGTTAGCAGTTGATGATATCTTCTTTGTCACTTAAGAAAATGTGCCATCTGTGATCTTCTCATTCTTTTAGAATCTTGCCCTCTGTAAGACATCTTGAATATGAATCCCTAAATACATTTAAAATTATGTTACCTTATTTCTTGCCTTCTCAATGGGTGGGGGAGGGGCTGGAGAGAGGGAAAGAATTTGGAACTCAAAAATTTTAAGGAAGAATGTTAAAAAGAAAGAGAAAATAATATAAAATTATATTTACTTAGCATAGATTTCTTCTGTATTTGTTCTAGAACAGCCACCTGTCCTAATTTTATCTTTTGTTTTTCAGTTTATTATAAGTGCCATTGTTGCTTCTTTTCACAGTATTTTGAGTGCTGAGTTGATAAAAGCTAGTTATGATAATTCTATTATTGTTTGGATTAGGATAGGTCACCATAATGATTCCAATAGTTCTGTTCCATTTCATCTTTGTAAATTATTTTCTTTCTGGAAACATAGTTAATGTCCTCATTTTTGCCTTATTTTTTGTCTTTGAACTTCCAATATTAGTCATAAAGTAAATACTTAAGTGGTTGCCAAATTCTCTTGTAAGGTCCATCCCATCTCTAAATCTATGCTGCTATGAGTTTATGAATTAATTAAATTAAGTAATATGTAATCAACCTGGAAATAGAGATTGTGGAAAGTTTATGAGAGGCTCAAATTCCAAATAAAGGAGCTTGTATTTTATTCTAGAGGCAAAAGGATCCATGGATGCTCCTCAAACAAGAAAATGACATGGGCCATCTTAAGGAGATTATTAATTCACTAACTAAGTGAAGTATTGATTGGAGAGGGGGATAAGAAAGATGCTGGGAGGCAAATTAAAAGGTCATTACAATAGTATAGGCAAGAAGTTTTGAGGGAGTGTTCCAGAGCAGTTAAGATATTGTAATAGCAATTTAGATGTGAAGATCTTTCCCACCCATTAATAGGCCATGTGACCTGCTTATGTCACAGGAAGCCTAAAATGTGTGTGGTGGGAGGAGCTTCCTCACAGGAAAAGAAAGGTATGTCACAGGAAATGCTGAGAGAGAGAGAAAGATGTTATGGCTGCTAATGGCTGCTAATGGCCACCCTTGTGATTGTTAGAACAGAACAGGCTGACTTAGCTGTACTGTGAGTTTATTTTGGGGAAGACCCCAGTAGGGTGTCAGAGAGGTTTTGGGATGGCACAGCTCTAGGCTGTTATATGGTGTTTTAAGTTCCTTGCTGTTATGATAAAATGGGCTGACTGGCTGTGGGAGCTGAACAATTGCTTATGGGATATGATTTTCTGGTGTCTGAATAAATGTTATTCTTCTTTTACCTTCTTTATGGAGAGTCTTTCATACCTTGAGATACAGAACTACAGAGGCATATTCATGATTATTGTTGGTGTTGTGTTTATTGCCTTACTGCTACAGATGTGTATGGTTAAGATTGGTGACAGATGAAAGATAATGCAGAGGTAAAACTGACAAAACATGGCAACTGATTGAATATAGGGAAAACATGTCATTTGTTTTATGCTCACTAAGAACACTATAAGGTAAAATGAACCTGTGTCCAAGGAAATTGATTTGTCTCCAGGTATCTGATGAAATCAACTGCATCAAACTCCTTCCTTCTCTAATTTTCCAGATACCCTCCAACAATTGTCTCCTTCCCCTTCAATCATTTTAGCCATTCTGATAGGTGTAAAATGATGTCTCAAGGTTGTTTTAATTTGCATTTCTCTAATAAATAATGATTTAGAGAATTTTTTCATAGGACTATAAATGGTCTTGATTTCTTCATCTGAAAACTGCTTGTTCATATTTAGCTGAAACTTTGTCCTTCATAATATAATTTATTTCAACACCAGTAACATGGATGTGATTTAGACCTTCTTGGAGCATATTGTTTCATTAGCTGCAGGATGGAGAAAGCCCATTAAGATTACTAACAGTTTAACTGATATTTGTATTAGCTCTAAGAACTTTCTGAATTCTGTAACCCGCTGTCTTCTTTTCTACCATTCTATCACATTCACTGAGGAAATGGAAGGAACAGAGATATGTTTTGTTTTTTAAAAATCTGTTACATAAATTCCATTGGCTAAAAAGTTAAGCCTTAGTGGCCAATCATTTTATAATGAGCCTTCTGATCTTAATCAGTCTATTTCATAGATACCAGACACCATTAATGCTACTATTCAGTCTTTGTAACTTTGCAGAACCTTCCGGAATTTGTGCTCCAGTAGCAACACCTTTGAGATCCCAGGGTCATTTGCTCACCAGAGTACAACTTTGGGGAGGAACAATTGTAACAGTAGCAATAATTCATTCATATTATTCCTTCAGGTTTAAAAGTGCACCCTTCATGAGCTTCTAAAGTAGGTTATGCAAATATTACTATTTTTTTACAGATGAGGGAATTGAGGATCAGAGAGTTAAGTGATTTGCCCTTGGTTGTAGGGCTAGTAGGTCATTGCAGCTTGCAACCTACTCCTTCAAAATAATATTTCCAGTTTTCTGAAGGTCATGAATGTCCCTTACTGTTTTTTTTTTCTCTCTTGGTCACCTAAAAGTTTCTGTTTTATCTCCCACTTAATTCAGAAATGGAACATCCATGCTCTCTGTATCTCTTTTCTCTTAGACATACTCCTGCTAACAGCCCTATATTTAAATCTCTAGTGACAAAAATAATGAATACTTCTACTAGTCCGCACATCATGAATTACTTTTCCTTATTTGATCAGACATGCTCACGTTGACCTTTGGTATGTATGACAAGGCTTGACTGTCCATTCTCACATTTTCCTCAATATTATGCATGAGCCTCATGGGTAGCTAAGTGCCTAAAGCCAAGAAAAGTTTCTGGTTCTATATTAGTAAGAAATACTACCCTAAAGCAATCCTGAGTGATGTCCATACATAGTGATCAACCTATTCAATTGCTGTATTCTTTGTTAGACAGCCCTTAGTCCTAATGCAGTGTGGTAGGGGCTTACTCATACAAATCCTCGCATTCACCAGCATGTTCTGAATCACAGTTGGGCTTTGGAATTCCCAGATCTATTTGGCTCCATGATAAGGAGGAAAGCCCAGAGGAAGAACAAAAACTTCTCTTTTAGTTGAAAAAAAAGATCTCTTTTATCCCTACATCTTTAACAGAGATCCTTAACTCCCAGGAGAAAATCAGGTTTGTTTGTGATACCTTTACCCCATGTCCTATGGACTTTACTGAGGATAGGTAGAACTCATCTACACAATTGCTTTATTTCCTCACTACAGAACTGCAATTATCACAGCTGTGTGATCAGCCTCCCTTCAAGGTGTGTGATCACTCTCCCTTCTTCATCAAGGTTCACCATACTCTCTAAGATATGATATCCAAGCTCTACTAGAAACATTAGCCCATCATTTAACCAATTCCTTACTGAGAAAGTTCAGCGTTTAATGCTACAACAGATATATTTCACTGAACAGAAGATCTATTTTTCTTAGATGATTAGGTGTGTCCACAATTTTCAGAGGAAGTTAGATGAAAGTTCTTATGATCTAGAGCCCCTCCCCTCTCATTTTACACATGAGAAAATTGAGGGACCAAGGATGTGACTTGCTCAAGGTCACATAGATGTTAAGAATAAGAAGTGGGATTTGAATACAGCAGCTAGGTAGTACAGTAGATTGAGTGTTGGGCCTGAAGTCATCTTCATGAGTTTAAATCTGGCCTCAGACACTTACTAGCTGTGTGTGTGACCCTAGGCAAGTTATTTAACCCTATTTGCCTCAGTTTCCTTATCTGTAACATGAGCTGGAAAGGGAAATGGCAAATCACTCCAGTATCTTTGCCAAGAAAACCCCAAGTGGGGTCATGAAGAGTCAAACATGCCTGAATGAAAACAACCACCACCTCTGACCCCAGAATTTAGGTCCTTCTATTGAATTATGCTGCCTCCCCTTTTCCAATTAATTTATATTATGATAACTGGAAGAAAGGTTTAATGGTGAAATGTTTGGTAAGATATATAAAAAAGAGCATAGTTCAGTGCAATGACACCTGAATTTGGGATCAAGAGAACTAGATTTTAGTCCTGGCTCTGTTGTCAACCAGCTGTGAAATCTCGGGCAAATTACTTAACTTCTCTGGGCCTCAGTTTTCTCATTTGAAATAATAATAGTAACTGATATGTGTATCATTGTCTAAGGTTTATAGTCACATTTTATATGTTACCTCATTTGAGCCTCAAAAGAATCACATGAATTAGATGTTCTTATTATCCATGTTTTACAGATGAATATGCTGAGGCTGAAAGATTATGGTCACATTGTAAACAAGTGTCTGAAGTAAGATACAAATCCTAATCTTTGATGTTTTCCTTTTCTTAATTATTTCCTATTTATCTTACCTTTAGCTTGCTTTGAAAATATTTGTTTTCATGTTGCCTCCCCCATTAGACTGTAAACTCCTTGAAGACAGGATCTGTCTTTTGCCTCTTTTTGTATCCCCAGTGCTTAGCACAGTGCCTGGTGCATAGCAGGCACTTTCTAAATATTTATTGATTGATTGGCTACAGGTCGAGTACTTTATACACTATAGCACACGGCCTGAGGGGGTAATGTTGTATGAGCTCTGAGGTCTAAGGTTTCTCTCAACTCTAGTATTCTATTTTGGAAACATTGTGGAAATCTACCTAATGGCTCAGATGGATGGTTTGTAAATTGATTGCCAAACAACAGAGCAATCTCCCAATGTTTATTTAATCTAATCTAGTTATATCAAGAGTCAATATATCTAGGTTGCATCTGTTTATTGTGGTTATAGAGATGACTAAAACACCTGTTTGGTGATTTTGTTTGTTTGTTTGGTGCCTCATCCTTCCAGAAGATCAAGCCAAATTAGTGCTGCCATTTTGATAGGCGTGGCCCATGTTGTGATGATCATTGTTAAAGCTATGCTGAGAGCAACACTGAGAGATGTTGAGAGATTAATGTTGAGAGCAGCAAAAATAATGAAAAAGTTAGTGTATGCTTTTAAGCTTATTTAGTCCATCAGCAAAGCTTCATTGGGATTTTTTTCAGTAACACCATATCAATGGCTTCATTTGTATCATAATCTTTTCATATAAAAACAACCCAGCTGCAGTTGAAACATCTCATAAACCTCATGAATAATAAATTCGTGCACTTGCAGTGTTTTCCCTACAAGGTTGCCAAAGCACTTCACAATCAAATACACTATTATTATCGTTGTTTTGCATGGGAGGACACTGAGATTTAGAAGGCTAAATATAACGCCCAAGTTTACGTAGTCAATCAGTGGCCAAGGGAGAATACAAGATATCCTTAGCCCTCATCCTGTGTTCTGACCTGAACACAGCATTTCATCTCAACTAAATCTATTCATAAAGTTTTCATTCATTATCTGCTGGCTGCTGATGTGTCCAGAATACAAATCAAGACCATTGAGTAGCACAAAATCCCATACACAAGCACTGAGTTAAATAAACCTTGAAATTTCCAAATCTCTAGACTAGTAAATGAAAGTTGCAGGGTTGGTAGGGGATAGGGGGTGGGGGTGGAGAGAATGAAACAAAGGATGACTTTCTTTGCTATACAAAATCCAAAAGGCCACAGACATGAATCCTCTTCTTGATCGTTTGATGTGAGTTAATGTTTAAGACTAGTTATGCTGATGGGAATGTAATTGCTTAAGGGAAAAGAGTGAAGGTGTATAGTAAACAAAAGCTTATAATAAGGGTGTATATCCAATGATAAGTTGGGGTTTTTAGAAGGGAGATTTCTATATTTAGAAGGATGGTAGAATGGTATTATGGGAAGAATACTGGGCTAGGAAATAGGAGACTTGGGTTCTGATTCTATCTTTATTCCTAAATAGCTAGTTCATCAGCCTGGCCAAGTCACTTAATTTCTATGAATTTCAGATTCTTCATTTATAAAATGATTTTCTCTAACTCCAAATCTCACCATTTCATTTCTTACTCAATAATCTTCAGTGGTTCCCTACTACCTGTAGAATAAAATAAAAATTCCTATGTTTGGCTTTAAAAGGCATTCATAACTTGTCCCCAACTTATCAAACACCAATATGTAATACTTTCCTCACACTCCATGGTGTAGTCCAATTGGCTTTTTCTCTGTTTCTCACACAGATATTGTTACATAAAGTACTTTGTATTCATAGTGTATACTTTTATGCACATGACGTGATGACATGTCTCCTAATAGAATGTATCTTCCTTAAGAATAAGGATTGTTTTTACTTTTACTTTTTTTTTTTTACTATTTGTATATATTTGTATATCCAGAGCTTAGAATAATACCCGGCATGGAGTATGGCTTAATAAATATTTGTTGGGGCAGCTAGATGGCACAGTGAGTAGAGCACCAGCCCTGGAGTCAGGAGGATGTGAGTTCAAATCCGGCCTCAGACACTTGACACATTTACTAGCTGTGTGACCTTGGGCAAGTCACTTAACCCCAATTGCCCTGCCCCCCTCAAAAAAACAAAAATAAATAAATATTTGTTGATTGATTTAGTGATTGATTAAAATGAGAAGATTTGACTAGATAACCCTAGAAACAAAGGAAACTTTGCTGTCATTAAGCCCAACCCTATCATTTTACAGTTGAGGAAACTGGGGCCTAAAGAGCTGAGTGACTTACCCAAGGTCACATGGGCAATAAGTGCAAGAGTCAGAATTTGAATTCAGGTACTCAAACTTCAAATCAATTAATCTTTCCATGGTACCAAGATTATTGAGATTCCTTCCAGTTATGAAAAATTATGACTTGTAATATATCCCTGGGCATACCAACCTTGGAATATCATATACTGTTCCTTTTGTAACAGGCCCACTATCCCAACAGGGGATTGGGGTTCTTCTGCCCCTAAAGGGTATCTATATCTATGGGCTCACAATGGCTAGGTACAGCACTGGCTCTACAGAGAAGAGTTCGGCTCTGTTCTCATTTCTATGGTTCTTTATATTTCCACTCCAGAGCCCTGGGAAGGATCACTTAACACTTGGATTTCTCATGTCTAGAGTCTTCCCAAGAAGTAATAGAAAGATTTTTGGTTTAGAGGATTGGTCAAGTAAGTAACAGCTATTTATTCCTTCTATGCAAAAGAAACGCTTAAAACACAAAAGAACTTAAATGTATTTAGATAATGACTTAAAACATAATGCAGTAACCTTCATATTATACTTTCCTGGGAGGTTGATACTTAGGATATGGTACACTTAGTGGCATTTCACCTTCACTTTGGCTCTGCGCTACGCCTATTCATACAAATCTTTCCACACCCATGTCTTTCCTCAATATGGATCAGGGCTAGGGCTCTATGGAAAAAAATGGACATTTTCTCTTCTGAGAAGCATTGTAGATGCTGCATGAGCACCTTGCACAGTAGAGTTGGTACCAACTGTTTCAACAATCCAGCTAGCAGCTTCTGTGGGGGTGTAAGATCCACCCACAGCCAGCACCCAGAAAGCTGCCAACAGCACAGGTTCTTTTGATCTGCTGAACTAAGGAAAGCAAGGTGAAGGGGTTGACAAGCTTACTTTAATTCAGCATGCAAATATCACTCACTTAGTTCAGGGGGAAAATCCAGCACCCTGAACTTCAGAGCAAATTACAAACAAATTACAAACATCAACAGACAGACCAAATACAGATTCACAGTTACCAACATCTAGGTTCAGCCCAGGAGCTCAGAACAAGGGCTGGCCCAGAGTCATGCATGCCACCACTGCTGCGGCAAAGAGCTCCAAGGAAGAGGAGGCCAACTGCTGGTTTTATATCTTTTTCAGTGTCAGTGCCACACATGCGACTCAGCCACGTGACCTAAAATTGTCACAAAGAGGCGACTTAAACCCACATGGTCTAAGAGCCTCTACTGTCCCAGACATGTAAACTAGGCCCTCCCTGAAGTTAGCCCCACCTTGGGCCCCACCTTAGTTGCCAATCCGCACCCACATAGGTTTTACACCTAATAGGGGTTTGGGCCTGGGGCTTAGCACTAAGTAAGACTCAATGAAATACACTGAATTACTCAAAGCAAACAAAAGTCAAACCCTTCAAGGGAACTTGTTGAACTAAGTGCTAAGGAGCCCATTTTGCTTACCAACACACCAACCCGGGACCTCTGCACCTCTAACATAGCCACACTTGAAAAACCCTTGTCTCATGATAAATGTTATCTCAGGGGAAATGCTCAGGGGAAAACACACACAAAGCAGAAGACAGTAGTTACTTAAGCAACACATGCTCTAATTGGCATTAGTAGGAGCCCTGTGTTGGTTCTAGCGGGGAGAAGCACATCCCTAACTCATGGGGAATATGAAGAGAGAGGAAGAAGAGAGCCAGAGGGTGTGTTTTCCCTCACATTAAAGTCTGCTGAAAGGACAGGTATTTTCCTGGCTTAGTGGCCATGTCCCTTTAACACAGACATGTCTTGCCACTGTCATGGGAACTAAGAAACTAATTAAGGGATTGATTCATCACCTCAAAGTGCAAGTCCTTTAGTGTTGACATATATGTATATCATGGATATCATCAGAATGACTAGGGGAATCAAGTATAGTTCCATTCATGTTTCAACAAAGCGTGCTTTAGTCAGAGCATATTGGGAGAACCCCTGATTACAACTACTTACTTGAGTTCTCAGTACAAATAATAGTCCTTTATATTTCTTCTTAAATGTGACCGCCAACATTACATTTGGCATTTCCCCCATAAAACAGCAGTCCTAAAGTGCCAGATTGCAATACTATCATGGTAAGTAAAATACATAAAGGAGTTATGGAGACATGTCACTGCTTTTTAGGAATTAACAACCAAAAATGTATAGTGCAGACCCAGAAATATGCAGTGGTTATTCTATCTCTCCAACGTTAACCCAGACCATCTGTTCCCTGAGGAAATTGTCCTTTTTCCTTCCTTCCTTCCTTCCTTCCTTCCTTCCTTCCTTCCTTCCTTCCTTCCTTCCTTCCTTCCTTCCTTCCTTTCTCTCTATCCCTCTACATCTTTGTCTCTCTGACTTTCACTCTGTTTCTGTCTCTTTCATCTCTTTTTCTTTGGGTCTCTCTATCCTTCCTACGGTGGAAGTGGAGGGGCTACTGATAGGCCCAATTCTGTTCTAATCAGCAAGGGAACTTTGACTTGCTCAATTTTAAAATACTCCCCCGCCTTATGCAATCTAAAAGCATACAGCTTCATGAGCCTCACCATAGTAATACTGAACTTAGTGAGGACAATCACAGCATAGCCCACTGTACCTCAGAATTGCTTTGCTCAGAGATCTACTGGCCTCAACCTCCTAGATAACTGGGAGCTCTTCCTTTCTTTATTCAAGCTTCCTGAATAAATAGTAGATGGAAGGTGCAGCCCATTCTAATTCTCATACTGTGAGGCAGAAATGGAGTCTGAAGCTGAGCAGGGTCTCCTATTGTTGCTCAGTCAAGTCCACAATTAGAGTTATTCAAAAATGGGATGATTTGCCATAGAAGGCAATGTATCCTTTTTCCTCGGGAGTCTTCAAGAAGATCTTGATTGCAGGAAGATTGCAATGTTTCTTGTACAAATTTGACAAAATGGCCTCTGAGGATTCTTCCAACTCAGATTCATAATTCTTAACAATAATCATGGACTGGTTACTATAATAGAAATGACAGAAACCTTGGGAAGAATTAACAACTATACTTTAGATGGAGTTCTTAACTTTCTTTTGTGAGTTATGGACCTCTTTGGAAAGATGGTGAAACTTTCCCTTCTCAAAATAGTGTTTTTAAATGCAGAAAATAAAATACTAGCATTATGAAGGAAACCAATTATGTGGAAGATAGAGTTGTCAAAATATTTTCAACAAAATAAGTTTACAAACATGAGATTAAGAACTCTTGTTATTGGAGTTCCTGATAGATACAAAAAAGAGAAATCCAGGTACAGTCTGAAATGTCTCCAAGACTTAGGAAGAACAGATATCAAAGAAATCAGAGAAAAGTTTGACAAGAGTTCATGGTCCAATAGTTTTTGGTGGAAAAATATTCACGTGGGATGAGAAATTCTCAAGAAAAAAAAATTCTAATGACACAAATGTAAATGATTCTGATGAGTAAAAAAAGAGAAGTTGTCTAAAGAATATAAATATTCTGCAAATATAAGTAAGTAAAATAAAATTTTAAAATAAATAATATTAATATAAATTCTATAAATATAAGCAAGAAAAATAGTCCAAAGATCTAAATAACTAACTCAAATATTAAAAGGACATCTATAGAAGATGGAAGCAAAGGCTGAGTACTTGTTCCAACAATCTTGCTAGCAGCTTCTGTGGGGGTGTAAGATCCACCAACAACCAGCACCCAGAAAGCTGCCAACACAGGTTCTTTGATCTGCTTTATCAAGGAAAGTAACTTTAAGGGGTTAACAATCTCAGTTTAATCAAACATACAAATATTATTCACAGTTCAGGGGGAAAAGATCAGTCCCCTGAACTTCAAGGCAAATACAAACAGAAATTACAAACATCAACAGACAGAACTTGTCTGACTCAAATCACAATACATAGTCACTAGTACCAACATCTGGGTTGCAAAGCTGGGAGGCAGTTTGCATCTTACCCAGAGTCTCAACACTCCTTCCATGAGTGTGCCCCCAAAATCAAATGCCAAGCTCTCCTCAGTTATATCCAGTTTGGAGCCCTGAGGGCTCTGACCTCACTCAGGCTGGGTCTGGGAAAGTTCTCCATACCCAGGATCACATCATATACAAATCATTGACTCCCAATTGTCTCAGTGCTGAGAAATACTCTAAGACAAAAAGATCCCACTTTATCTGCCCCATTCAAACAAAGGCCAGAATCATTAAAGGCACTTAAGAGAAGACAAGCAAAAAGTCCCACCTTAATTACTATTACAGTACTAATGCAAAAAAGTGACATGGTCCTATAGTCCTTCATATCATAGAGGCTAAAGCTGGGAACAAAGCTCTATTGGGGAAGGGGAAGATAGAGAAATACATTGGAGTTTTGCTTAAGGTTGAAATGTTTGTAACATAATAATTCATGATGGAGAGAATGCTATTCTATCATTTGAATTCTGTTTTCCTCTTTCTTTCAAGGAACATTGGGAAAGTTAGAAGGAAAATGTTTAATAAGGAAATTTAACCCCAAAGAAAATGAGGAAAGAGTAAGACCACTGAGCTACCTTCAAAAAGTTCAAGTCACCAGGTGTGGATGAACTACATTTCAAAGTGGTCAAAGAACACACATATGTTGTTCATATGTTACTGTTGGGTATCATTTGACAATAGTGGTGACTGTGATGCATGGATCTAAAAGAATACTAATATGCTTTATGAAATGATGAATATGGTGAGTTGAAAAACTTACAAGTAAACATGGTCTTGATTTTACAAAAGAGGAAGAAGGTGGATGCTTCAGATTATAGGATGGTGGATTTGACTTCAATTTCTGACAAGAATTCTAAAATGTAGTATCAAAAAGATGATTTTGAGCCATCATGGGTTCACTAAGGACAAGATATATCAAACTTCACTCACTATTACTATCTGGTCTATCAGGAAATGAGGACCATGGGTCACTGACTTCATGTCAAAACTTCAAAGGGTCATTTGACACAGGATATTATTAAGATGGAGAGATACAGGCTAGAGGACAGCTGAGTTAGGTGGATTCAAAATCTGTTGAAGCCTCAGATCTCTAGAATGGTAATGATGGGGTTTAGACTGTGGGAATCCCCTTGGACCCCAAAAGAATTTGGGTCATATTTGTTTGAGGTGGTAATGATGAGTAACCCCCTTGTATCTGGAATACAGTCTTTGGGAGCCCCCCTTGAATTGTCCTTGAATCTTCTGACTAGATATGGCCTTCCCCTAAGGCCATAAGCCTTACATTATCATTAGGCCCACATCTCTACCTAGCCTTGCCCTTTATTGTCCAGCTACTTCCCACCCTTCATACTATCAGTATCCATGCCTTCAGCTACTTCCCATCCTTAATCCCATTCTCTTGGTTCCTGGACTCTGACCTCATCTGGTCCTCCTTCGACTCCTCCTCAGGACCCTCCCTAAAGCCCTCCTCTAGTCACCCCAGACCACCCCTCAATCCTTCTTACAACCTTTGTGTATATAATCTCCATCTTGCCTCCATGAAGGTGCTCAGATTCAATCTAGCTCAGCTTAGATTGAATCTGGCCCACTTGTGAAAACAGGCGTCACAAAAGGTGGGATTTCTTAAGACAACCCATTATGGTGAATCCCTAATAAACTTTGTCTTTTCCCTTGGCTGAGAAGGCTTGAGTCAAATTCTTTCGGCAGGACCCGGCGTGTTGGTATTTTAGGGTCTCGAGCACCCCTAGAAACCTATGGGTCCACTACCATCATCATTTTCATTTAAACCTCTTCAGTAACTGCCTCAAAGAATATTAATGGGTCACTATGAACCTGGAGGTGTGTATGTGGGGGGGGGGGGTCTGTAGTAGAGTCCTCCAAAGTTCTGTCTTTAACTATATTCTTTTCAATATTTTATCAATTACTTAGGTACATGCATAAATGACATAAGGAATAAGTTTGTGGATGACAAAGCAGAAAGAATTATTACTACATTAAGTGACAGAAACAATATCTAAAATGTTCTTTAAAGGTTACAAAGATGAATTGATGTTAACAAGATGAATTTAATAGGGATAAAGTAGCATAAGACTTCTATGAATGTAATTCCTTGAAGAGGGGAATTATTTCATTTTCGGTTTTGTATCCTTAGTGACTAACACAGTACCTGGCATACCATCAATGCTTAATAAATTAATTGATTGCTAGACATTGGTTGACTCTAAAAATTAACTACCTGCATACATAATGGAAGAAATATGCTAGACAACTGTTCATGTGAGAATGACATGGTAGTTTTTGTGGAGTGTTCACTTGATATGATTAAAAATGTGATATTGCAGTTTCTTTCCATGCATCAATGGAAGTATTACATCTAGGACATGGGAGACTATAGTCCTATTGAGCTCTGTTTTGGTCAGACCACATTTGTAGTATTGTGGACACATATTGAGAAGCTAAAATATTTCCAAAGGAAAGTGACAAAATCTAAAGCCATGCCATATAAGTCATTAAAGGAATTAGGGATGTCTTACTTGGATAGAATATGATATATGCCTTCAAATATTTGAAGGATTGTATATGGAAAAGGGATTTGGCTTGTTCCTCTTAGATCCACATGGCAGAAATTTAAGGCTATCACTGTGTCATAAATAGAAGGCTGGTCTTGGAATCAGGAAGATCTTATTAATTGATCTCAAATAATTAATGGATACACACACATAATCATAGATCTACAAAGAAGCACCCTCTTGTGAAGACATAAAGAATTAGATCCATCTTCTCAAAACAAACAAAGAAACAAGAAATAAAACTGAGCCACTGGCCCAGAAGGAAGCATGCAGATTCATAAGAAGTAGTGGAAAGGATCTAGCCAATAGAGATTGCAAGGCATAATTCCACAACAGAGCCTCTCTTGTGGTTTCTCTCTCAGAGGCACAGCTCTGCCTCACTCTTTAATGGGCTAGAAGCTGGCCCAATTCTTCATTATCAGAACAGAAGGGTTTCTTGTACTGGTTCCTAGAGGCATTGTCATTCTGTTGCTGCAGGTCTGGAGTCATGTTTCATGCATAGAACCTCTGGGACCATTCCTAGTTCCACTACTGTCCCCAGCTGTTCTACAGCAATCAGCTGTGACAGACTAGGGATGGCTGATGAATGTTTATACAGCTTTGATTGGGCTAAGTGTGTGTCACCTTCCTTTGACTATAATCCTGATGCCCAGGGACAATCAGTTCAATAAGCCGGGACCAGAGACCATGCCCTGGAATACTAAACCCTTTTAGCCTCAGACTTCTCATCCTAGTAATCCATGACCTGATTGGTGAGTTTCTCATGGATCTCACTCTATCTAGGCAGGTTCCAGTCATGACGAGACTTATTTCCCAGGCATTTTTTCAATAGCCGTAGCTGCCCTCCCCCGGCTCATCCTTCCCCCCAACCCCATACTTTTCAGTTTTGGAAATACAATCAAATCTACACTCCTATTGCTACTGGAAAGGTTGTATTCCATGGTCCCACTCAGCATCCTTGTAACATTATAAACCAAAATACTCCTCCCTGGTGATCATTCCTCTATATATATTATTTCCTCTATTAGATTGTAAGCTTCTAGAAGAGGGAGCTGACTGTCTTCATCTTTGTATTTGCATCTCCTGAAATCAGCACCATGCTTGACATAGAGCATTTAATAAATGCTTTTTGATTCATATATATGTCTAGCAATCAAGTCCTTATTAAATATCAAGGCACTAGATGGTAGGATGAAAAGACAAACATGAAACTATTCTTGACCTCAAGAAATTTACATTATTTCCATATCGTCATGTCCCTGTTAGTAGTTTTTAAGCTTCTTGAGGACAAGGATTGTGTTATCTTTCATCTTGGTATCTTCAGTGCCTGGCACAGGGCCTGGAATATAGTTGGAGCTAATCAGTGTTTGGTGAATTGCATCTTACTCACTAAAGAGTTGGAATGTGAGCTCTTTTTGCTGTATTTTTCCTTTTCTAAGTTCTAGAAAGCTGTTACTTTGGTGCAAAATATATTCTGAGCCACCAGCCTACAGATGGAATGCCAACCAGCTAAATAAGGTATTAGGTCCTGCAAAGAATTCTTTCCTGCAGCCCAAATAACCCCACAAGCTTGCAAAGCTAGGACATAACTGACAAGAAATGGGTCTCTGCTTAATAATGTCTTCAGAAAGAGAACATTGATTTTCAACTTCACATCATCAAATTGTAGCCCTTTTAGATCCTTCACGTCTAGAGTCTGTATTCACCTGAGCAATCAATCCTATTTCTTTCTCCTAGAGACATCCTCATGAAGCCATAAAGAAATCGTTTCTGAAATGAAGCTGAAATGGGGAGATTATCCACCCCTCCCCCAATTCATGATCTGCACAGAGAACAGAGTATTATTCTGGCAAATGCCTCCGGAATTAAATCCATTGTATTGTGTGAATTGCTCCTATTTAGCTGGTAACTAATGTGGCGTTTTTATTTAGCACCAACCCAGAAGTGACCACAAAACCCCCAGCTTTCACAGGCAAGAGAGATGTATTAGTCCCCACCCACCCATGTGAGAGTTGGCAAAATTGTTGCCAACCAAGAAATTAGAGAGTGAAAAGTCAGCTAAGGACGAAGTAAATTGTAAAGGATTGTAGAATTACAAACAATTGTAAATGCTATTGAATGAAGCTATCTAGGAGATACAGATGCTAAATAGAAAACCACATGCATTTAAAAATGTAACTCTAATCATAATGAATCTTTCACTTTTAGTGGCGGTTCAACTTGGGCATGAAGATAGACTGAAGATCAGCTAATCAGAACCTCTAACTTTCCTGAAAAAAATCTTAATTTTTTTTTTTTTTTTTTACAATATGGTTCTGCGTCTAAAGCCTAAAATGGAAAAACAAAAAATAGAAAATCCACCAACTCAGTGAAGCTTCCTTCCAGCTCAGTCTTCACATTAACAACATTTTTGATAGTTTTACAGTCAGTTATTGGTTATGCTTCGCCAGAGGAGCTGCTGGGAGAAGAGTCATGAATCTTGCTAGTAAGATGGCCACAGCTCCCAGAGAGGTCAAGCTGATTTACCGAAGACATGGAACAAGTCTGAGATAGGTGTTATAGATACAGCCCTCACTGAGGGACTCTCTTGAATTTAACATTTTCCTTGAATTATGAAATCACTTTAAGAATCACCAGCCCCAAAGCTGGCAATATGTGTTGGTCTAAATGCCTATCAAAGATCAGCAAATTTGCATATTTTGACATTTCTTGACAAATAGCACACAGATCTATGTATGTATTCTATATAATATCTGAAGCATACATTTAAAAATACGTAATATAAAATATTATATTAATACATATGTGTTGTGTATGTATGTATTGTGTGTAATATATGTGTATTACTATGTTATATATGTAACACATATATATGACTCCAATGATAATGGATATCTTTTAGTTTTAGTGATAGGCTTACTTAGGCATCAAGGTAGACCGAGGTAGATGGAAACAGATTTTGGTAAATCGGACTCAGGTCCAGTAATGCTCTCATTCTTTTTTCTTAGTGCTACACAGTACAGGGGACGAACACTGGATTTAAAGTCAGAATAAAGAAGTTTGCGTGCAGGTTTGTCAAATAAAAGTTTAGAAGATTTAGAGCTAGAAGCAATCTAAGAGGTCTTCCAGAGTTCCAGTGATATCAAACTCAAATAGAAACAAATCCCTATGAGTCCCACATTGACTTAGCAAGCCATAAATTAACATCTATGTTGTATTTATATACATATATATGTGTGTGTGTGGTGTGTGTGTATACATATATACATACGCATACATACGTATGTGCATTAAGTATTTTACGGTTATATTTTAATCTGATTCTGGCTGCCCTGGGCTTCCAGTTTGACATCTCTGATCTAGCTTAACCTCCTCCTTTTACTGATGAAGGAACTAGGATAGAAATAAACAACTTCTCCAAGGTCACATAAGTAGGGGAGCTAGGGTTTGAACTCTGTTTCATTTATCTGACTATAAATCCATCAATCTCTCCACTATATCATGCTAGGAATAGAAATTTCTGTATAATACTCTCTGCTCTCATAAGGTTTTGTAAATATCCAATGAACTAAGACAAGTGGGGATCCTTTCATAAACTATAAAACTGCTGTGTTAGCATCAGGTACTGTTTTTATTTTTGTCATCCATTAGATGAATTACATGCCCCAAATATATGCAGTAAATAGTTCATGACTCCTGGAAAACTTACTAAGAAAGTGTGAAAGGATATTCTAGGTGTATTAGGGAGAAGGGAATAGTTTATATGTGTTTTTAGCATGAAAGGGAAAGGGAAAAGCTGTTAATAAGAAAATCCAGGAATATGCTAACATTTGTTCCTTTAGCTCCTCCTGTCATTTACCCTCACCCATTTAGTTACCATAGCACAGTCTCAGGAATAAATATATTTGCCAATTTGACACAATCGCTATTTGTGTGAACAGCCCAGATGAAAGGGGGGTGGACCTAAATGTGGTGAAAGGACGCCCTTAAAAGTTTTTGAATGTTGACATTCTCTAGCAGGCTTTGAGCTTCCAAAGTCTAGTGAATACCACAGTCAGACAGCCCCAAAAATGGATGTTGATACACAATGGATTAATGGGGATGTTTGTCACAGAAACCATAAGATTTTATTAATGTAGACAGAAATATAAATCAAGAGAGCTGGACGGGACATTTAGAATGGGTAGTCCAAACCCTTCATTCTACTTAGAAGGGAAAATGTCAGAGAGGGAAAATGACTTGCCCAAGGCAATGAAGCTAGTGAGCAGCAAAGCCAGGAGGCAAAGGCAGGTCTTCTGACTCTCATGCCTCTACTGCCCACCTACTGTATTATCAAGGTACCTAATCTTTCTTGTGTCATGAGATGCTTTGGCAGTCTGATGGATGAAAGCTATGGTGTACTTCTCAGAATAATGCATTTATGCATAAAGTACATAAGATTACAAAGGAAACCCAATGATATTGAAAGTTCTCAATTTTTTTAAAATTCAAGAATACCAGGTAAAGGATGCTCATTTTGAAGGTTTATATTTTAAAAGAGGAAGAATTTTAAATCTTTGTTCAGAAATACACCAATCCTTCACCCACCTTTCTATAATATACCTCATTTCTTCTTTTGATGACATCTCTCCACCATTATACTCCTCATTCGTATTGCTATGGGCAGCCATTGAAATCTGGCTGTGCTGCTCATTACCTGCTCTTGTGAAGACCTTACACCCCAACATGCACTTTCTGATCCAGTGACACATGTCATCTGACTGTTCTATGAGCAAGACACTCAATCATTAGGTTCTGTGCATTTTTTCTAGCTGTTCCCCATGCCTGGAGTGCTCTCTCTCCTCTACTAGACCTATTGACTTCCATGGCATCCTTTAAGTCTCAACTGAAATCTCATTTTGTACAGGAAACATGTTCCAACCTCTTCTAATTCCTTCTGTAAATTCTTTCCTATTTATCCTGTGTATAGCTTGCTTGGTGTAAATTTGTTTGCCTGTTGTTTCTGCCCACCCCCTTAGATTGTAAGCTCCTTGATGGCATAGACTGTCGCTTGCCTCCTTTTATATCCCCAGCACCTAGCGCAGTGCCTGTCACATAACAGTCACTTAATAAATGTTTATCAATTTATTGATGCATTGACTAGGTGGGTTAGGAAATTAAAAATAGCCACTAGAATGGAGATTGAAGCGATCTGTTATTTTTACTTCAGTATTAGCTGCGAATACTTGCCGAACACAGTGGTGCTGGATATCACAATCATAGGACCACAGATTTAGAGCCAAAAGAGACCTCAGGGGTTATGTGGCACAGCCCTCTCATTTTGCAAAAAAGAGGAAACTGAGTCCCAGGCTCAAGTTGTTTGCTCATTTACATATATAGTTCAGAGTTGGCAGAAGAGGGATGAAATCCCAGGTCATGATACTTTCTGCTATGCAACACTGCCACTTGACGAATGAAACATCTATGATTCAAAAATCAGCATCTGCCTTTAAGATGTTAAACGCCAAAGAGAAAGTCTTGTGTTCATCTGGAAACACATATGGTTGGCTAGAGCAATTATGATTCTATATAGGGAGATTTTATGAGTGAGTTAAGTGATAGTATCTAACAACATAAAAATAAGTGACAACGTGCTACCCTATGGCTCTATCACATTCCCTGTGTCTGTCTGCCTATGTCAAAACTTCCTTCTTAGGCTCCAATTGACTTCTATCTAGATGATGAACTGGAGAAAATTCTCAACCTAGAGCCAGGAAGACCTGAGTTCAAATACAGCCTCAGACACTTAGTAGCTGTGTGACCCTGGGCAAGACACAACCTTTGTCTTCTTCAGTTTTTTCACCTGTATGATAGAGTTAATAATAGCATATACTTCCCAAGGGCACTGTGAAGATTGAATGAGACAGTGTTTATGTAGTGTTTATCATTGTGTCTGGCCCATAGTAATCACTTAAGAAATGCTTGTTTCCTTCTTTCTTCCTATCACCCTTTTGGAATGTAAACTCTAACAGGAAAGATATTCTCTCATGTTGACTTGGATCCTCAACAACTAGTACAGTGCCAAGAACATAGCAGGTGCTTAATAAATACTTGTTGATAGATAAGGAAAATTTGATACCTTCTCTTTCTTCCTCTCTCTCTCTCTCTCTCTCTCTCTCTCTCTCTCTCTCTCTCCCTCACCCTCTCCCTTTCTCTCTTTCTCATACACACACACACACACACACACACACACACATACAAACCATTTCCAGAAGGAGTAATGACAGTATTGATTTATGTTTTTCCAAGGAACGATTGTAGGATAGTAGATACAGAGCTGACCTTATAGCCAGTAAGACCTGGGTTCAAGTCTTAACTTTGATGCAAATTGGTTGTGTGACTTCGGGCAAGTCATAACTTCTCAGTACAGAGAAGGTCCAGAACTGACTTGGTAGTAGAAGTTATGGGCACAATACCTATTACCTATCACAGAGGAGGTGGTGGAAAGTGTTGGGAGGTGGAGATTGAATGGCATAGCATTTGGCAGGGCTGATGTCCACAGTGGAATGAGGAATGAGAAGCATAGTTAGGACTAGCCATGTTTACACTCATATACTCACCAATCGTCTGTTCCAAACTGAATGGGTTAAGTCCTCCAGACTCTGATCTCTGGAGGTCTCATGATCTTGTGCATATATATCTTTATTCAATCTGTTTCTTGTGCCAAAAATGCCATCCCTCTTCCTTGAAACCATCCCACTTTTATTTCTTCCTTATATCTTCATCTCCATCCATTTTTGCAGTCTTCCCTGATCTCACCAAACACAAATTATTTTTTCCTCTCTCCTGTGCTCCTCTAGCACTTTGCACATTCTTATCTGATAGCACTTTTCACAGTCTGCCTCATGTTTTTATTTATGTACATCTTGTCTCTTGCATAAGGTCATTGAAGACAAGAACCAGGCCTTATTTATTTTTCTGTTTACCCCTGAACCTAGCATAGCACCTTGCACAGACTAGATGCCTAATTAATGCATTTGAATTTTGTTGAGTACTTAGACCAGTGTTGAAATCTACTGTTAAATTTAAATAAATTCAAGTATTATAGTTAGCACATGGGAAAATTACCATCTCTCTCCTCAAGGAGCTAGTGTTTAAAAAGAAAATCATAGAATTTTGGAGTAAGAATTATCCAATTTAACACTCTCCTTTTGAAGATGAAAAGAAATGATACTCTGAAAACTTAAGGAACTTGACCAAATACCAATGTCACACAATGCATTAAGTGGAATCAGTAACAGTCTTTTCTAGTTAAAGATAATATAAGATATGTAAAGTGCTTTTCAAACCTTAAAGTAATGTATTTTGTTGTCATTTAATTTTTTTTAGTTGTGTCCAACTCTTTGTTACCCCTTTTGGGGTTTTATTGGCAAAGATACTAGAGTGCCATTTCCTTCTCCAGGTCATTTGTACAAATAAGGAACCTAGGCAGACAGGTTAAGTGACTTGCTCAAGGTCACACAGCTGGTAAGTGTCTGATGTCAGATTTGAACTCTGTAAGATGAGTCTTCCTGACTTTAGGCCCAACACTTTATCCACTGTGCCACCTAGCTGCCCAAAGTGCCCTACAAGTCCTAGTTATTGTTGTTGTTGTGGGTGCTGGTGGTATTATTATTATATTCAGTGTTCTTTCTTTCATGACATATGGCCTCTATATAAAAGAGAATCCAGAGTAATAAACGTATCCTTTAGGCATTTACTCATGCTATAGGACTTCAAGCACCCTTCAATAGTTTAACAAATCCCTTTACCAACAAAAATTAAAATCCCCTCTTCACCTTGGTAAACAATTTCCTGATTTGCCATAGATGAAAAAAAATCATCACTTGGTGACTCTGTCAATGAACATTTTTGCAGGTGTGGAGTCTTTTCCTTAGATGACAGAAACACGGTCTGGACCAGACCCAGCTTCAAAATCTTTCCAACTTGGTAGAACCTGACAGAATTTGTCAGGATTTTAACAAGACCTTTGAGAAACCCCAGTTATTTCTGCTCTCTGGTGTGAAGAAGAAAATCTGGCAGGGGGGTTGTTTACCAAATATATTTTTTTGGAGGGTGGAAGTCAGGGCAATTGGGGTTAAGTGACTTGCCCAAGATCACAAAGCTAGTAAGTGCGTGAAGTGTCTGAGGCCAAATTTCAACTCAGGTCCTCCTGACTCCAGGGCCAGTATTCTACTCACTGCACCACCTAGATGCCCCCCAAATATATTTTAAAAGTAGAGTTTTCTTTATTTTGTGGAAAGGGAGAAAAAGTTGAGGAAAAGAGAGAAAAAATGAGGTGTGGAAGAGTTAGACATGGGGAAAGTAGCAGAAATGACCAGAACATATCAGAGAATCCGATGAAATAAAGGTGAGTATTTTGGCACCAACTTCGTTGATACCGTTTCCCTTTTGCCTTTTGGAGAAGGATAAAGAAGTGGATGGCTGAAGTTTGAAAGAGTCTTCAATTTTTCTGTCTATACCTGTGTAAACAATGATAGCAGCCTCTGTTTCATTGAAGCCCAGAGCCGGAGTGTTGCCATATTGCTGTAGGCTGACTGAATCCCAAACACCAACATATGCTCCTGTTTCAGAGCCCCATATGGAACACAAACAGCTGACTGCGCTTCTATTTTTGACAATCTGTTCCTCAGTTGTAGCCACAGTGGCTGCCCAATCCTTTGAAAGAGGCTCTTCCTTGTTTGAGGAAAGTGGCGGTTCTGTATTGATTATGGACATAGGCATTTTATACACAAGGGATTAGCACTTTAAATAGATACCAGAAGGGCTCACCTTCACAGTACCTGAAGTCTCCAATTGCCTACAATAACGGCTTCCAGGAAAAGGTCATGAATTTTCTTAATTCTCATTTTCTTAATTCCAACAATTGAATTAATAACGCCTTTAGATCAGTGGTCTTATTGCCTAAACTCCTCAGAAGAGTTTTCTTCTTTATCTTTTGCAAACTACATTTTCTCTTTTGACTATTAACAAGCATATCATGTTTAGTTTAATGCCAAAAACCTAGTAGAAATAATTATGATCATAAGAGGCAATTTGGTATTTCATTTTAAAAAAATTTACATTTTTTGTAACAATGGCTTGGATTTCTGCCAATGATTAACTTCTCATTTTGTTCAGATCAGAAGGCTGGCCATCATGAATATTTTGGCCATGACAACCCATAAAACCATGTGCTAAGGAACAGAGGTTACAGTGTATGTGGTTAGAGAGAACATACAAACCAGTGAAATTACAGAATTTCTGAAGCATTGTTTCAGCTTGACAGGTATATGACATACTATGGTATCTCAGTGTAATAGAGAATATTATTGTGTTGTAAGAAATGAACACATAAACAGTTTCACAGATACCTGGGAAGACTCATGGACAAATATAGATTGAAGTGAATAGAATCTAGACAATGATTTACATTATAATATCAATATTATAAAAAACAAACAATTCAGAAAGACTTAAAAAACTCTGATCAATGAAATAATCAACCATAATTCCAGAGGACTGATGATGAAGAACATTGTCTACCTCAGAAAGAAAATGAAGAATAAGAAACACATTTATGGACTTGGCCAATGTGGGAATTTCTTTTTTCTGACTAGGTTTCTGTAACAAAAGTCTTCTTCTTCTTCTTCTTCTTCTTCTTCTTCTTCTTCTTCTTCTTCTTCTTCTTCTTCTTCTTCATCTTCCTCCTTTTCCCTTCCTTCCTTTCCTTCTTCCTTCCTTCCTTCGTCCCTCCATCCCTCCCTCCCTTCCTTCCTTCCTTCCCTTCTTTCTTTTTTTTAAATTTATTTTTTCCTCTTTCTAATTATTGATTTCCACAAGATTTTGAGTTACAAATTTTCTCCCCATTTCTACCCTCCACCCCACTCCAAGATGGCATATATTCTGATTGCCCCGTTCCCCAGTCAGCCCTCCCTTCTGTCACACCATTCCCCCTCTATCCCCTTTCCCCTTACTTTCTTGTAGGGCAAGATAGATTTCTATGCCCCATTCCCTATATATCTTGTTTCCTAGTTGCATGCAAAAACTTTTTTTTGAACATCTGATTTTAAAACTTTGAGTTCCAAATTCTCTCTCCTCTTCCCTCCCCACCCACCCTCCATAAGAATGCAAGCGATTCAACATATGCCACATGCGTATCTTTATGTAAAACTCTTCCACAATACTCATGTTGTGAAAGACTAACTATAATTTGCTCCTTCCTATCCTATCCCCCTTTATTCAATTTTCTCCCTTGACCTTGACCCTTTTCAAAAGTGTTTGCTTTTGATTACCTCCTCCCCCATCTGCCCTCCCTACTATCATCCCCACTTTTTTAATCCCCTTCCCCCTTCTTTTCTGTGGGGTAAAATACCCAATTGAATGTATGTGTTATTCCCTCCTCAAGTCAAATCTGATAAGAGCAAGTTTCACTCATTTCCCCTCACCTGCCCCCTCTTCCTTTCCAACAGAACTGCTTTTTCTTGCCACTTTTATGCGAGATAATGTACCCCATTCTATCTCTCCCTTTCTCCCTCTCTCACTATATTCCTCTCTCCTCTCTTAATTTTTTTTTATTTTTCTTAGATATGATCCCTTCATATTCTACTCACCCTGTGCCCTCTATCTATATATATACACACACATACACATATGTGTGTGTGTGTGTGTGTGTGTGTGTCTATGCATGTATGTATATTCCCTTTAACTACCCTAATACTGAGAAAGGTCTCATGAATTACACACATCATCTTTCCGTATAGGAATGTAAACAAAACAGTTCAACTTTAGTAAGTCCCTTATGATTTCTCTTTCTTGTTTACCTTTTCGTGCTTCCCTTGCTTCTTGTGTTTGAAAGTCAAATTTTCTATTCAGCTCTGAGAAAGCTTGAAAGTCCTCTATTTTATTGAAAATCCATATTTTGCCTTGGAGCATTATACTCAGTTTTGCTGGGTAGGTGATTCTTGGTTTTAATCCTAGTTCCTTTGACCTCTGGAATAGCATATTCCAAGTCCTTTGATCCCTTAATGTAGACACTGCTAGATCTCGTGTTATCCTGATTGTGTTTCCCTGATACTCAAATTCTTTCTTTCTGCTGCTTGTATTATTTTCTCCTTGACCTGGGAACTCTGGAATTTGGCAACAATATTTCTAGGAGTTTTCCTTTTGGGATTTTTTCAAGAGGCAATCAATGGATTCTTTCAATTTCTATTTTACCCACTGGCTCCAGAAAATCAGGGCAGTTTTCCGTGATAATTTCTTGAAAGATGATGTATGTCTAGGCTCTTTTTTGGATCATGGTTTTCAGGTAGTCCAATAATTTTTAAATTATCTCTCCTGGATCCATTCTCCAGGTCAGTGGTTTTTCCAATGAGATATTTCACATTGTCTTCCACTTTTTCATTCCTTTGGTTCTGTTTTATAATATCTTTATTTCTCGTAAAGTTGCTAGCTTCTACTTGCTCCAATCTAATTTTAAGGTGGTATTTTCTTCAGTAGTCTTTTGGTCCTCCTTCCCCATTTGGCTAATTCTTCCTTTCAAGACATTCTTCTCCTCATTGGCTTTTGCCATTTGAGTTAATCTATTTCTTAAGGTGTTATTTTCTTCAGTATTTTTGGGTCTCCTTTAGTAAGTTGTTGACTTGTTTGTCATGGTTTTCTCACATCTCTCTCATTTCTCTTCCCAATTTTTCTTTTACATCTCTTACTTGCTTTTCCAAATCCTTTTTGAGCTCTTTCATGGCCTGAGACCAATTCATGTTTTTCTTGGAGGCTTTTGATGTACGCTCTTTGACTTTGTTGACTTCTTCTGACTGTATGTTTTGATCTTCTTTGTCACCGAAAAAAGATTCTAGAGTCTGAGTCTGAGTCTGTGTCCTTTTTCACTGGGTGGCCACGTTCCCAGTCAACTTCTTGATCTTTGAACTTTTCGTCAGGGTGTGACAGCTTGTAGAGTAGAGAGTGCTTGTCACAAGCTTTAGGGTCTGTGCTGCTATTTTCAGAGCTACTTGTACTCCACTTCCACCACAAGCTCTGCCACTGCAATGCTCCTCCTCCCCCAAGAACTGCCAACCAGGACCGTGATCCAGATCCAAGCAGGGCAAAGCAAGCCCTGCTCTCCTGCTCTGGTCTGCCACTTGATTCCTCCCAAGGTGTGAGCCAAGGACTCTGTAAGCAGTCACAGGAGCTTCCTGCTGCTGCTGTCACCACCACTGCACCACCTCTGGCACAAACAGGGCTGGGGTCAGACCACTTTATAACCAGATCTAGCAGTTTTCCCACTAACCTGCTCCATAGTCTTTGGCATTTGTGGGTTGAGTAATCTGGCAACTGCCACAGCTCAATGATTCATGGCCTTAAGGCCTGCTCCAGGCCGACTCTGGGTCTGTCCTGGCATGGCCCAGGCTGGGCTGTGTGCTGCTCCCAGCACTGTGCGATAGACCCTTCCCAGTGACTATCCAGGTAGTCCTGTGCTGGAGACCTGCTTCCCTCTGCTATTTCGTGGGTTTTACAGCTCTAGGATTTGTTCAGAGCCATTTTAGAGGTGTTTGGAGGGATTTGGGGGAGAATTTAAGCAAGTCCCTGCTTTCTAGCTGCCATCTGGGCTCTGCCCCCCTCCTTCCTTCCTTCCTTCCTTCCTTCCTTCCTTCCTTCCTTCCTTCCTTCCTTCCTTTATTCCTTCCTTCCTTTCTTCCTCCCTTCCTTTCTTCCTTCCTTCCTTTCCTCCTTCCTTTCTTCCTTCCTTCCTTTTTTCCTTCTTCCTTCCTTCCCTTTCTTTTCTTCCTTCCTTTCTTTCTTTCTTTCTTTCTTTCTGTCTGTCTGTCTGTCTTTCAGTTGTTTTTTTTTCATTTTTTCCAGAAGGTAGAGGGAGATTGAAGAGAAAAATAAATGCTTGATAATTGGAAAAATACTTTCAAAAATTTACAATGCATTTTCCTTGTCGGTAGAGAGTACAATGATCATAATTTTATAGACTAGGAAATGAGGCTCCAAGAAGTTAAAGGATTTATCCTATGCCCCAGAAATAGTAAGTAGCAAAGGTAAGACTTGAAGTCAAGTGTTCTGCCTACAAGTTCAATACTTCTTAGAAAATACTGCTTCATCTATGTCAGTAGATCATAGAACTAAATGGAGAAATAAAGTTCACTTAGTCCAATCATCTCATTTTCCATATGAAGGAACTGAGGACTAGAGGGGTAAGGTCATTTACCCAAGGTCAGACAGGTGGTGAGTAGAAGAACCTGGATTTGAACTTCTCTTTGTAACACTGAGTTCAATGCTCTTTCTACTACACAATCCTGCCTCTAGGTCAATTTATTATACTCTAAGAAAAAGAAACAAAAGGCAAAAACCACTTGAGTAATTTTAGCAGGGCTATGTCTAAAAATCAGGTCTTCTAATTGTGACTCCTGCACATTTTCACTATTACATGCTACTTCCAGGTCACTTCATTCTTCCCTGAAGCAAATTTTTTAACAGATAGTTTTGAGATTTGGGACCAAGCACGTAATTCATAGAGATCTTCTCTTTTGGATTCCCTAGTTAGCAACCCCAGGTCTAGATATGCTGTGTGTAAGAAGGGGAAGGGAAGGAAAGGGAATAAGCATTGATATAAAATGTTTTGGTTACTATGATAAGTGTTTTACAAAAATTATCTCATTTGATCCTCAAAACAATCCTGCCAGGTAGATGCTATTATCTTGTTTTGCAGTTGAGAAGACACAAACAGAAATTAACTCACTTGCCCAGGGTCAGATGGTTAGTAATTGTATGAAAGCAGATTTGAACTCATGTCTTCCTGACTCCAATTCTTGCGCTGTGCCACGTAGCTGCCTCTACTCTAATCCACTACAATCCACTCTATCATGAGCCCCCACACATGTGTTTTACTTTTGTCAATTAGTCATAAGATAAATAGTTATCAAAAAGGGCATTTAAAAATAGAAATACCCAATAACAAAAATTTTCCTTCTCTTAACTTGGAGATCATCCTCCCACAAACACGTACACTCTCCTAAGGAAGAACAGACCTTTAAAAAGATTATGTGTGAAGCATCCACGTATGGGAAACCCATAACCTGGGACATTGGTGTAAGGAGATATACATTCAGGGAACATATGTTAACACGGCACATGCTTGGAGGGGCATCTCATACCTTTGACATTGTTAAACTGATGATACTGTCATAAAACATTGGATTAATCTCTGGCAGATCTGCTCTCCAAGACTTGCTCTTCCCTGTCTCCCTTCAGATACTGTATTTCTGCATTTCTTAACCAGGTTTTGTACTACACTGATTCTCAACAGTCCTTGTGACTCAGCTGCTGAGCATATCTGCTACTCCCAATAGACATCACATCTTCTCTCCAGCTCATCTGTTAACTAGATATTCCAGCCACCTCCACCACCATTTATTGGGGGGAGGGCAGGGAAGGGAGGGGATATGTGTGTGAATAAATATCTCCTCATCAGAGAAGGACCCACAACTTTTCTGGGCTATGCTGTTGGGCTGGTTTTTCCCTACCTCTATGCCTCCATTATAGTCCTCAGCCAAAGTGTTATTTTCACCGACCCCTGCAAATGCCTACCTTTTCTATTAGAGTTGTAGTGATTAGTCAGACATTTCTCTGAAAGAGAAACCTATCCTCTATCAGCATTTTTAACTTCAGCCCTCCATGTCAGTTATGAAGATATTTTCAGCTTTCTGAGTCAGTTATCTCAGCCACAGTCGGTAAAGCTCTCTGTAGCCTTCCCTGTCACCACCTTCGTCTCTCTCTCTCTCTCTCTCTCTCTCTCTCTCTCTCTCTCTCTCTCTCTCTCTCTGCCTCTCTCTCTCTCTCATATATAGTATTTTATTTTTCCAATTACATGTAAAGATGTTTTTTGACATTCTTTTTTATGATTTTGAGTTTCAATTTTCCCCCCTCCCTCACCAAGACAGCAAGCAATCTGATATAGGTTATACATGTGCAATCATGTAAATATATTTCCATATTATTCATATTGTGGAAGAAGAAACAGAAGAAAAGAGAAAAGCCACAATAAAAACCAAACAAAAATGTGAAAATTGTATGCCTTAATCTGCTTTCAGACTTAGAGGTCTATTACAACAGGATGCCTACCCACCCAGGGCTGCGCAAGAATACGGGGTGGTTCAGCAATTGTAGGATGCCTATCGGCCCTGGGCTGCACCAAAGCACATGGTGGGTCTCAGAGCTGGGGTCTGCCAGTTCCCCTGGCTATGCTAAGGCATGTAGAGGATCCCTGTGTTGATATTTGTTTGCTCCACCACCCTGGGGCTCAGGATCTCCTGCTAGTTTGCAGAGTTGGGTCTTTCTGCTGGTTTTCTGGGAGGCTTCCTATCCTGGAATGTGCTCCTCTTTTACTTGAGTTATATGGACCTTTTTTGCCAATCCTCTGAGTTTCCTGGGCTAAAAGATTGCTCCACTCTGTCTTTTTTTCTGGCTCCACTATTCCAGGATTTGTTCTGGGGTGCTATTTTATGGTTTTTCCAGAGGTGAATATGGAAGAGAGACAACAATTTTCTGCTTACTTTACCATCTTGGCTCCTGAAAGAACCAGAATTCTATTAAAGGCTTGATTTAATGTTGTTTCTGAGGGAAACTGGGGATAGCTCAGGCAACTTACTGGCTTGTCTCCACCATCTTGGCTCCACCCTGTCATTTCTCTTAGCCAGGAGCTACCAAGCTGATCCTCTACACCAAGATGCACCAGAAGTTATAGAGGACAAGGATGAAATCAGCTACACTTTGAACATTTTTCTAAAATTTTTCTGTTAACCATATTATCCTTTAACTTTCTCCCATTTCAACTGTTATATAACTTAGAGATGCATTTCCTAGCTTTCATCAAACCATATGGCCGAAATCAATCTCTTAAGGTCTGTGTTTCTACAACTCAAAGGAAGTGAGAGACACTAGGGTACTTTAAATGTCTTAATCTCCTCCCACAAGCTCCATTAGTCTATGCAAGTAGTAAGGGTTATACTATCTACAGCCTGAAGTAATGCTGACCTTGATTCCACTTCTTCCAAGCAACCTGTAACAGTTTGATTTCTCTCTCTGACTTCTTTACAGAAAGTTGGAGAAAAGGTTTAGCTCAAAGTCATGGTAATGGTCCTGATAACAAGCTTGAGTTTTAAAAGTGTTATGGTAAGAAACATAGGGCAGAGCCAAGATGGTGAACAAAAGACAGGGACTGTCAGATGAGGTCTTCCAGATTCCCATCCAAACAACTTGAAATAATGCCTCAAAAAATTTTGGAATGACAGGATCCACAAAAGGAAAAAGTGAAAGAATTTTCTAGCCCAAGACAAGTTGGAAGGTCAGCAGGGGAGGCTGTTGTAGTGGGGTGAAAGTGGAGCACACTGCAGCATAGGCTGAGCAAGTACAGGCTATGCCAGAGGAAACCAGCAGCAGGCCATGGGGTGACTGAAGCAGTGGCAAGTAATAGCTGCTTCTAGAGCTCTCAGGAGATAGATGGTAAAAGGGTCAGAAGATTACAAGGATCCCTTTGCTGTCACTGGGTACCAGACTCTATTGTATTTACTATACTCAGATCTGGGTTGCAGTCCTCGGTTTTAGTCTCAGGGTGAAGAGTACACAAGAGCTTGCTGCTTCAGAGCAAAGGGACTCTAGTCAGAGTTTCAGGGTGGAAAAGAAAAACTTGTGGTTGTTCACAGTCCAGAGAACAGGTCAGGACAATAGTAAATATACCTCTTTTTAGATTGTGCCACCTTGGAAGAATTGAAAACTTACAGACCCCAAGACCTAGCTCTGGAAACAGAAGCACAAAAAACCTGAAGCTCAGAATGGTGCTCAAGCCACCATGGGAGCAGAGCCCAAAAGAAATATGCTGGAAAAATGAGCAAACCACCACCACAACAAAGATTCTGACCATAGAAAATTACTATGGTGACTGGGAAAATGAAAGCACAAACTCAGAAGAAGAGAACAAAATCAAAACTGGTATATACAAAGACTCAAAGAAAGATCTGAATTGGTTTCAGGTCCTGGAAGAGCTCCAAAAGGATAGGAAAAATCAAATATGAGAGGTAGAGGAAAAATTGAGAAAAGAAATGACAGTGATGCAAGAAAATAATTGGTAAGAAGAGTCAATAACTTGCTAAAAGAGGCACAAAAATACTGAAGAAAATAACACCTTAAAAAACAGAATAGGCGAAAAAGGTAAAAGAGACACAAAAATCCAATGAAGCAAGAATGTCTTAAAAAGCAGAATTGCCCAAATGGAAAAATATGGACAAAAATTCACTGAAGAAAAAATCCTTTAAAAAGTAGAATTTGACAAATGGAAAAGGAGGTATAAAAACTCAGTGAAGAAAGTAATTCTTCAAAAATTGGAATTTGGCAAATGAAAGCCCATGACTCCATGACACATCAAAAAGCAATAAAACAATTGATTGGAGAAATGCAAATTAAAATAATTCTGAGGTACTACCTCATACCTATTAGATTAGTTAATAAGACAGAAAAGGTAAATGACAAATGTTGGAGGGGATGTGAGGAAAAATGAGACATTAATGCACTGCTGGTGGAGTTGTGAACTGGTTCAACCATTCTGTAGAGCAATTTGGAACTATGTTGAAATGGTTATAAAACCATGCATGCCTTTTGACCTAGAAGTACCACTCGACCCGTGTGCCAAAAGACATAAAAACAAAAAAGAAAAGGACCTATATGTACAAAAATATTTATAGCAGCTCTTTTCTCGGGGCAAAGAATTAGAAATTTAGTTCATGCCCATCAATTGGCAAATGGCCTGAACAAGTTGTGGTACATGATTATGATGGAATACTATTGTACTATAAGAAATGATGAGCAGGATGCCCTCAGAAAAACCTGGAAAGACTTGCATGGGTTGATGAAAAGTGAAATGTACTGTGTACAAAGTAACAACTATATTGTAAGATGATCAGCTGTGAATGACTTTCCTATTCTCAGCAATACAATGATCCAAGAAGAAGAAGCTATGGACACCACACTTGCCAAAGGGAAGACTGCTGCCATGAAAGCTTCCAGAAAGAAACCTGGGAAGGCCAAGGAATCAAAGGAGGAAAAGGAAGGTGATGAAGATGAGGATGAGGAGGAGGAAGAAGAGGAGGAAGTGCCCATGAAAGAAGCACCTAGAAAGAGGAAGAAGGAAGTGGGCCAAAAGAAGGCCCCCAAAGTCAAGAAACAGAAACTGGACACTGAAGCATCTACATATTTCAGTCTCTTTGCTGGTAACCTGAACTTCAACAAAACTGTTTCTGAGATCAAAACCAGCATCATGGACTTCTTTGCTCAAAAGGACCTTGTAGATATCTGCATTGGTGCCACCAGGAAGTTTGGCTATGTGGAATTTGAATATGCTGAAGACATGGAAAGGGCTCTGGAAGTCATTGGCTCTGAAATTAAAATGGAAAAGGCAAAAGAATTCAAGAAAGACCAAAATGCAGACACTCTTCCTCAGGAATCTGCCGTATAGACTCAAGAGAAGCTCAAGAAAGTATTTGAAGATGCTATCGAGGTCAGACTGGTCTGTACAAAGGATCAGATCCCTAAAGGAATTGCCATTGAATTTAAGACCAAAGCAGATGTGCACAAGGCCTTGGAAGAGAAGCAGGGCACTGAAATTGATGGCTGAGCACTCAATCTGGACTACACAGAGGAGAAGAGTCAGGGACAAGAGAAAAACTCCAAAAGGAAGAATAATTCCTGGGGTGGTAGCAATAACAAGCAGACTCCAAAACCTTGGTGCCAAACAACCTCACCTATAGCACCACTGAGGAGAGCCTGCAGGAAGTGTTTGAGAAGGCCATGTCCATCAGCTTGCCCCTGAACAACCAAGGCTGACCCAAAGGGTACGCATTCATTGAATTTGCCTCTGTGGAAGATGCAAAAGAAGCTTTGAATTCTTGTAACAACATGGAGATTGAAGGCAGGGCCATCTGACTGGAGCTGAAGGGACAGAAGGCTGCTGATGCAGCCCCAAGGAACTAGGCCTACAAAACCTTGTTTGTCAAAGGCTTTTCTGAAGACATGATGGAAAAAAACATTAAAGAATTTGTTTCAAGGCTCTGTGGGTGCCAGGTTAGTCACAGACAGGGAGATGGGGCCTTTGAAAGGGTTTTATTTTGTGGACTTCAACTCAGAGGAAGATGCCAAAGCTGCAAAAGAGGCCATGGAGGGTGGGGAGATTGAGGGAAACAAAGTAACCCTGGACTAGGCCAAGCCTAGTGGCTTTGGAGACTGAGGGGGCAGCCACAACAGCGGTGGCAGTGACTGGGGAGGCTTTGAGGCTGAGAAAGCAGCAGAGGAGGCCAAGGGAGATTTGGAAGCAGAGGCCAGGGCAGTTCCTGAGGTGGTCAAGGAGGAGGAGGTGATAACAAGCCACAAGAAAAAAAGAGGCAGTTGGAATAGCTTCCCCCTTCTCTTTTCCCCTATGATGTGAATGTACTCTGGGGCTTTTATTCGGTAGTCTTATCACTGACAGAACCTTCTAAGAACATTCCAAGACAGATGGGCAGCCTTCAGGTGTCTTGGACAAATCCGAATGACATTTCAAGGGAGAGAGGCCAGCAGTTTTTACTAGACAGATGTTCCATATAAATTTTTTGTGGAGACAGGTGGTAGCTGTGGGAGGTCACCTTTTTGTCTATGAGCTGTCTTGAGCGTAAAAGGTTATACCCCATGTACAAAACCATTTTTTTCCTACAAATACCTGTAGTGTTTTTTTGTTTCATTTTTATCCGCCTTTATGGCTGTAAAGAAGAAAGGCAAACATTTTCCCCGTGGTTCCTGCGTTAGCAGCCTGTCTTAGGACACATTAAAAGGGCCTAAGCTGGTGCCAGACTGTTTAAAAAAAGCAATTAAATAAAATCAAAAGAATAAAAAATAGAAGAAAATGTTATATATCTCATTGGGAAAAAGTGCTTTGGAAAATGGATCCAGGAGAGATTATTTAAGAATTATTGTACTATCTGGAAACCATGTTCAAAAAAAGAGCCTAGACATCATCTTTCTAAAATTATTAAGGAAAACTACCCTGATATTCTAAAATCAGAAGGTAAAATAGAAATGGAAAAAATCCATAGATCACCTCATGAAAGAGATCTGAAGAAATGTTATAAACAAATTCCAGAGTTCCCAGGTCAAGGAGAAAATATTGCAAGTAGCCAGAAAGAAACAATTCAAATATCATGGATCCACAGCAAGGGTAACACAAGATTTACCAGCCTCTACTACGAAAGATCAGAGAGCTTGGAATATGATATTCCAGAGGGCAAAGGAGATAGAATTACAACCACAAATCACCTACCCAGAAAAACTGAATATGATCCTTTGAGGAGGAAATGGTCATTCAATGAAACAGGATTTTCAAGTACTTCTGAGGAAAAAAAAAATCAGAACTGAATAGAAAATTTGACTTTCAAGTACAAGACTCAAGAGGAACATTAAAAGGTAAACAGGAAAGGTAAAACATAAGGAGTTTAATAAAGTTATTCTGTTTACATTCTTACATTGGAAGATGTTGCTTGGAACTCCTAAGAACTTTCTCATTATTTGGGCAGTTAAACAGAGGGTATGGGTATTAGTTGAATATGATGGGATGATATCTAAAAAAAATTAAGGGGTAATAGAGAAATGCACTAGGAGAAGGGGGAGGGAGAGGTAGAATGGAATAAATTATCTCACATAAAAGAGGCACAAAAGAGCTTTTACGATGGAGGGGAAGATGGGGGAGGTAGGTGGGAGCACTTAAACCTCACTCTCATTGGAATTAGCTCAAAGAGAGAATAACATGTACATTTAATTGAGTATAGAAATCTATCTTCCCTACAGGAGGGAAATGGGATGGGGGTGGGGTAGGGAATCTAATAGAGGAAAAGCCAGATTGGGAGATACAGCAATAAGAAATAAAATACTTTTGAGGATTGGCAGGGTGAAATGAGAGAGAGAGAGGAGAAAAGTAGGAGTAGGAGTAGGAGGAGAAGGAGGAGGAGGAGTAAGAGTCAGAGTAGGAGTAATAGTAATATAAACGGGGAAAAGAGGATGGAGGGAAATACAGTTAGTAATCATAACTGTGGGAAAAAATGACAGCAAATATCTCTGATAAAGGCCTTGTTTTCTCAAATGTATAGAGAACTGAGTCAATTTTATAAAAAATAAGAACCATTCCTCAATTGATAAGTGACCAAAAGATATGAATGGGCAGTTTTCAGTTGAAGTAATCAAAGCTATCATTAGTCATATAAAAAATTCTCTAAATCACTATTGATTAGAGAAATGAAAATTAAAACCACTTTGAGCTACCACCCCATACATATCAGATTTGCTAATATGACAGAAAATAAAAATGGTATATATTGGAAGGGATATGGGAAAATTAAGATACTAAGGCACCATTCATGAAGTTGTATACTGATTCAAGTATTCTACAGAGCAATTTGGAACTATGCCCAAAGAGCTATAAACCATGAATACCCTTTGACCAAGTAATATTACAATTAAATATGTATCTAATGAGATAAAAAACCAAAAAGAAAAAAATATATATTTGTAGCAGCTTTTTAGTGGTGGCAAAGAATTAGAAATCGAAGGGATATCCATCAAACAGGAAGTGACTGACCAAGTTGTGATATATGATTTTGATGGAAAACTATTGCACTACAAGAAATGATGAACAGGAAACCCTCAGGAAAACCCAAAAAAACTTCATGAACATCTGATGCAAAGTGAAAAAAGTAGCACCAGGAGAAAAGTAACAGCAATATTTTTGATGTGCTGTGAATGACCTAGCTATTCTCAACAATACAATGATCTAAGACAATTCCTAAGAGTAGATGATAAAAATGATATCCACCTCCAGAGAAAGAACTGATGGAGTCTAAATGCATATTGGAGAATGGCTTTCTTTCTTTGTTTTTTGTTTGTTTGTTTCTTGCTGTCTCTCTCTCTCTCTCTCTCTCTCTCTCTTTCTCTTCCTTCCTTCCTTCCTTTCCTTTCTTTTTTTGAAGGGGTCTGTATTGTCTGTCACAGTATAACTAATGGTATTATGTTTTTCATAAGTGCACATATATAACCTATGCTTAATTGCTTTTTTTTCTCAATGAGGGGTAAGGGAAGGGAGAAAGAAAGAGAATTTGGAACTCAAATTTTTAAGAAATAAATATTAAAATATTTTACATGTAATTGGGAGAAATAAAATATTAACTAAATGGAAATAAAAACACAGGTCATAGTAAAATCTAAAGAATTAATGTATTTCTATACTGAAGGCATTGGATTAAGTCTGATAAACTTCATCAGTCCTCTCTACGTTGTTGGTTTACCCACTCATGGAGAGAAGAAAAAGAAATATTGTTCAATTGTTTCAGATTCTGAAAAGTACATTCTACCCTATGAATCTTAGTATAAATTTGGAAGGCAGATTAAAATATGCTATGTCTTTATATCATAGCACATATTAATGGTTCAAAACAGCAAAGGATTGTTCACTAGAAATCCTTGTTAATTAGAAAACATTTATAAGGACCCCACTTTTGCTATTAGCTGAATTTTAAAAATTGTTCCCTTTATAAGTAAGATCTTTTAACCTCATACTGAGAGAACACCATACAATAGATGTGTGGTGGTAAGTGATGCTCTGCCTTTGGGAAGGAATGAAACCTAATATCAATCTTTAGCTCTTCTCCTCACTTGGAGTGTGTTCTTTGTATCAGCCTTTATGCCTCAGGTTACTTAGCTGTTTTTAAAAAAGCAAAATAGATAAACTATTAGATAATTTGATTTGAGAAAAAGAAAGAGGAAAACCAAATTACTAGTATCAAAAATTTTAAAAATAGGATTCTTGCTTCCAGGAACCAAAATGGCAGTATAAGCAGTAAATTGCCCTAACGCTCCCATATTCACCTCCAAACAACCATAAAATAGTGCCCCAGAACAAATTCTGGAATAGTAAAACCAGCAAAAAGACAGGATGAAAAAATCTTTGAGTCAAAGAAACTTGGAAGATCTGCAGGAAAGGTCTGTCTCACCTATGTAAGAGGGGAACACAGTCCAGACCAAGAAGCAAACCAGCAGCAAGCCTCACCTAAGCACACCAGTGGGAGATCCCAAGCATAAGAATTCCAACACCAGGAACCCCCAAGTGCCTCAGCATCGCTAGAGTAATAGGCAGATGCCAGATGTGAGAACCACCAAGTGCTTTAGCTTAGCCCCAGTCAAACAGGCAACCTCTGGGACCAGACCTCCATGTGTTTCAGTGTATACCTGGGGAACACCCCACTGATCTCAGGACATGCCAGACACAACACTAGGACCCAAGCTCAGTGCCAGGTAAAATGTCAGACCCTTATGGCCTGCAGCTCTTGGCACAAGAGGCCTGAGAAAGTACCCTTTCCCCTCCCAGAGCAGAGCTCTATTTTACAAAAAAGGGAAAAGGCCAAAAAAGATGAGCAAAAAACCCAGCAAAAATGGAATCTGAGAACAGAAAGTTATTTTGGCGATAGGAAAGATCAAGACACAAATTCAGAGGAGGACAACAATGTCAAACCACCTATTGGCAAAATCCCAAAGGAAAATGGGAAGCTTTTCCAAAAAGAACTCATGGAAGAGCTCCAAAAGGAGCTCAAAAATTATATAGAAGGGGTAGAAGAAAAATTGGGAAAAGAAATGAGAGTGATACAAGAGAATTATGGAAAAAAGAGTCAACTGTATGGAAAAAAAACCCAATTGCTTAGAAAGTAGTTTTGGCTAAATGGAAAAGAAATACAACAGCCAATTAAGGAAAACAGCTACTTAAAAGTTAGAATTGAGCAAGTGGAAGCTAATGATCAAGAATCAAATTCAAAAGAATGAAAAAATAGAGGAAATTATAAAATACCTCATGGGAAAAACAACTGACCTGGAAAATAGATCCAGGAGAGACAATGTCAGAATCATTGGACTACCTGAAAGCCATAATCAAAAGGAGGACCTGGATACATCTTTCAAGAAATTATTGAGGAAAACTGCCCTGATATCCTGGAAACAGAAATCAAAATAGGCATTGAAAAAATACACTGATAACCTCAGGAAAGAGATCTCAAAATAAAAACTTCAAGGAACATTATATAGTCAAATTTCAGAACCATCAGGTAAGGAAAAAATACTGGAAGTGGCCAGAAAGAAAGAACCCAAATATCAGGAAGCCACAAGCAGGATTACACAAGAATCAGAACAAAAGACATGGGACATGATATTCAGGAAAGGCAAAGGGGCTAGGTCCTAGAATCACCTACCCAGCTAAATTAAGCATAATACAACAAGAGAAAATGGTCATTCAATGAAACAGAAAGATTTCAAGCTTTCATAAGAAGACTAGAATTAAACCAAAAAAAATTTGATCTCCAATATCAAGACCCAAGAGAAGCATAAACAGTTAAAATGGGAAAAGAAAACATAAGTGATTTGAAAGAGCTAAATTGTTTGCATCCATGCATGGGAAGATGATACTTATAATCCTTAAAAATTGTATCACTAATAGTACAGCTATAAGGAATACACCTAGACAGAGGGAATTGGTGAATTTGAGGGAATGACATAAAAATAAATAACAGATGAGAAAGAGGAGTGCATTGGGTACAGAAAGAAGGGAGAGGTAGAACAGGGTAAATTATTTCACATGAAGAGGTGTGAAGGACATATTACAGTGGAGGAGAAGATGAGAGGATGGGTGATGGCAATGGGCATTGCTTGAACCTTACTTTCATCAGTATTGTCTCAAAGAGGGAAAAATATACACAATCAGTTGAAAAAGAAATCTATCTTACCTGACAGGGAATAGGAGGGGAGAAGACTAAGTAAAGGCACAAGAGGGACTGACAGAAGAGACAGCAGATGGGGGGAGGTGGTAGATAGAAGCAAAACACCAGTGAGGAGAGAAAGGATGAAAGGAAAGAGAGGACAAACAGGAAGAACAATAGGATGGAGGGAAATACACAATGAGTAATTAAAACTGCAAACGTGAATGGGATGAACTCTCCAATAAAACAGAAGCACATAGAGTGTATCAAAAAGCAGAATCCTACAATATGTTGTTTATAAATACACACTTGAAGCAGAAAGACACACATGGAGCAAAGTAAGGTGCCAGAGACAAAGGAAAGTTGCATAGCAATAGTAGATCTCAAAATGTATTATAAAGCAGTAATCATCAAAACTATCTAGTACTGGCTAAGAAATAGAGTGGTGGATCAGTGGAATAGATCTACTACTTAATAAACCCAGAGACCCCAGCCTTTGAGATAAGATCTCACTACTTGACAAAAACTGCTAGGAAAACTAGGGAAAAATAATATACAAACTAGATATAGGCTAACATCTCATACCATATACCAAAATAAGATCAAAATGAGTACATAATTTAGACATAAAGGATGACACAATAAACAAATTAGAAGAGCAAGAACTAGTGTACTTGTCACATCTATAAAGAAGGGAAGAATTCATGACCAAACAAAAAATTAGAGAGCATTACAAAATATAAAATAGATAATTTTGATTATATTAAGTTAAAAAAGGTTTTGTACAAACAAAATCAATGCAACCAAGATTAGAAGGAAAGCAGAAAGCTGGGAAACAATCTCTATAGCAAGTGTCTCTGATAAAGGCTTCATTTCTCAAATATATAGAGAACTGAGTCAAATTTGTAAGAATACAAACCATTCCCCAACTGATAAATGATTGAAGGATATGAACAGTTTTCAGATGAAGAAATCGAAGCTATCTATAGGCATATGAAGAAGTGCTCTAAATCATTTTTGATCAGAGAAATGCAAATTAAAACAACTCTGAAGTACCAGCTCATACCAATCAGATTGGCTAATATGACAAAATAGAAAATAAAAAATATTGGAGGGGATATGGGAAAATTAGGACACTAATGCATTGTTGGTAGAATTGTGAACTGATCCAACCATCTGGAGGACAATTTGGAACTATGCCCAAAGGGCAACCAAACTATGTATATTCTTTAATTCAAGAATACCACAACTATGTCTGTATCCCAAAGAAATCATACAAAAGGCAGAATGACCTACATGTGCAAAAGTATTCATAGCAGCCCTTTTCATGGTGGCAAAATATTGGAAATTTAGAGAATGCCCATCAACTGGGGAATGGCTGACCAAGCTATGGTATATGAATATAATGAAATATTACTGTGCAAATTTCAGAAAAACCTGGAAAGGGTGTATGAATTGATGCAAAGTGAAATGAGCAGAACCAGGAAAACATTGTATGCAGTATCATAATTTTGAATAAATATTGAAAAATAGATATTTTTAAAAATCATAAAATGATTTCTTTTAATTTTTGAGAATAGTCTACATAGCATGGGTATTTATTATTCCTTAAAAGTTTTGTCAAATTCTCCTGTGAATCCATTAGGACAAGAAATTTTTTTGGTAGTTCCTTTATTGATAGTTCTATTTCCTCTTCTGAGATGGGATTATTTAAGACCTTGATTTGGTTTTCTGTCAGTGTGGGCACTGATATTTTTGAATGTATTCCTCTATTTCTTTTGTTATTCTCAGTTTTTTTAACATATAACTGTATATGATTGTTTTTGATTATTTTTTTCCTTTAGGGTGTTTTTTGTGATTTCATCTTGCTCTTTCATTATTTTGTTGATTTGATATTTTTACCCTCTTCTTTTTAACCAGATTGTCTAAATCTTTATCAATTTTAATAGTCTTTTCAAAGAACCAGCTTTTAATTTTATCATTTCTATAACTTTTGGTTACTAATTCATCTATTTTTACTCTAATATCAATATCTCCTGTTTTGTTACTATTGTAAGTTTATTATATTTCTGATATTTTTCAATTATAATCTTTTTAAATTTTTTTGTAAATTTTTTATTTGTTTTAAACTTAAATACAAAGTGAGAAAAGAAAAAAGAAGCATTGCTATGCAAATAGCTGAACATGATAGGATTAAATGTAAAGCAATACATTTCCATTTCAAGAGAACCTATAAAATAAATACTACGCAGTGTTTTCAAAGCTGACTAGCTTTTCTCTGCTTCCTTGTAGGTTTTCTTTTGTTCTCTGCTATGTACTTTTTACTTTATTTTTTCCTTCCTTTTCTCCCCTCCCCCCACTCTAAAAAAGGCCACAATTATGTGTAGGTATATATTCATTAACATAAATTCTATAAACATACACACATATACACTCACGTATGTAAGACTGTACTATGCTTAGTTCTACTTTTCATCTGTTTCTCTGAAGAGAGATAGCATCTTCCTTCATAAGTCCAAGTCTTTCCATGTTTTGCCAAATCAACCAGTTCATTATTTCCTATACCACAGAAATATTCCAACCCAATCACATCCTATCTGAGAGATTGTCTATGAAAGTCTTCCCCCCCAATTTTCTGCATTCTTTCTATTCTTGGCTACATAGGTTTTATTTATACAAGAAATTTTTAATTTAAATTATCCATTTAAATTAAAATTATCCATTTTACACTTCACCAATGCTCTCACCTTACAATATAGTTTAATATCTGATATTGATGAAACTACTTCCTTTTTTCTTTGCATTTGCAAGCAATTATCTTCCCTTTTGTTTTCTGGGTAAAACTTGCCACCTGTAGATTTTAGGGTTTTGTTTTTTTTTCTATCTTGCTAATTTTTTCTTTTATTCAAGCCATAAATTCTGTTTTCACAGTAATATTTTCTTTTAAACTATTCAGGAACATCCTACTATATAGTTCTCTGTTTTCTTGTTAATCCACAGGATGCTCTGCCTCATCAGATGTTTCATTTTCCTTTGTCTGGAAGTACTTGCTAAGAGATACCTGAACGTTTTGCTTGATTTGAAAGCCATATCACTTTCTGTTATTGATATCTTTTATGTTGATTTTTCAAGATTTTTGAGTTTTCTCTTGTGGGCTTTGGTAATTGCAGTCTTTTCCATTATTTTCTCATATTGCCCACTTTCTGACACATTCCTCTTTTATGATGGAGTACTTTTATGATGAATCTCACAGAGTTTTAGCTTCTTTCCATCCTGGGCAACCATTTACTAGTCTTGCTGATTGTCCCAAGTGACTTCATGAGGAACAGAACTGGTATGCCCCATAGTCACATACCTATCTTACACTTTTCCTCAGTTCTTTGTCTCAGCAACACAGACCAGCCTCAAGCTGCTATCACAGCTTGAGCACATTTCTGTAGTTTGGAGTACTAGAAGTGGGTAGTGTCAAGGTGTAGTTAAATTCTATTACAAATTTGGATATATGTCCTGCTTAATTCTTCCCTTACCACTGATCTTCATATGAGCTCTGTTGTAGCACAGTACTCTGCCACTTGGCTTTCATATCTTGAGCAAATTTCTGTCATTTAAATCTTCTCGGTACTAAGAGGAAGCTTTGTGTGGTCAAGGTATAGAATTGAATTCTATTACAAGATCTTGGGTTCGTGTGTGTCACCTTGTGGCTGGGAGCAAAGTGGACAATGGTGGAAGGTATGCAGAATGAGTTCAGGCTTAGGGGTTCAGGATATTTTTTTTACTTCTCTGCTATTATTTCATTTAGTTTTTATCTTGTTTGGATTCCTGGTGCCCCAGACCATTGAGACAGCTGAAACTGCTATATCTCTCATGAATAATCTATTTTGATGAGGTTTGAGCTGCATTGAAGATTAGAGAAAAGGCCTGATTCTTTAGCTTGTTTGTCATGTGACCTGCAAGTGCAGTAGACTTCTGATCTTCTGGTCTCAAGTTTCTCTTCATTCTAACCCACCCTCAACATATCTGCCAAAGTGATTTTTCTAAAGCATAGGTCTAACCATATCACTCCCCCCACTGTAAAACTCCAAAGACCCTATTGTTTATTAGGATAAATAAAAATTCTTTTGACTGCCCTTTAATGCCTTTCAAAACCTGGTCCTTGGTAGAGCTAAACTGGTTGTTCTGTTCCTTACATATGACCTTTGATCACCCACCTCTCTGTTCTTTTACCATTTTCCCCTTTTGCCTGTAATGTACAACTTCCTCATTGCCACCTCTTAGAATGTCTTTTTTTCCTTCAGAATTCAAATCAAGCATAATTCTCTATTAAGTCTTTCTTGATCTCTTAATTGCTAATGCTCTTCCTCCCAAAATTACTCAGGTTAATTTGGTATATATTTTATATGCACTGAAATGTATACATGTTATCTCCCCTTATAAAATATTAGCTCCTTAAGGGGAGATACTATTCCATTTTTGTCTTCATAATCCCAGCTAGCACAGAACTTGGCACATAGCAAGCTCTTAGCAATCACTTTTTGGTTGGTTGAAGACTATAAGAAATACTGTAATAGGGAAGACTAATGGTTATTTGGCCATTCAGTCATTCATTAAAAATAATGAATACCTACTTCGTGAATGGCAATGTGCTAAGCATCAGGGTAAGGAGTTGTGCAATATAAAGAAACATTGGTCTTAAATCTAATTAAAAGATAGCTATAGCATTTCTCAGATCTATCATTCTAATAATCCTATCCAAAAAGGAAATCATGTTAATCTAGTCAGATTTGTTGATGGAATTATCCTAGCCTTTTGTGACTATCTCTTCCTTTTCTTGAGTTCACTAACAGTTCTTTTAATAATATGGTCTTGATTTCTAGCCCCCTTACAAAACAAAACAAAACTGAAATCAAGAGTATTAATTGCTGTCCATTCTGTATTTTTTTAAGTGGTGATGACACATCAATTCCTCCAGTTCTGTACATGCCTCCCAGTCTCCAAAATCTCCCAAAGGTCACTGACAATAGTTTCAGTAGTCATATTCATCATTTTTTGTACCCAAGAATGTAGTTCATTAGAGTCTGGGAACTTGAACTCACAAAGGGCAGTGAGGCAGTCACTTATTATCTCCATATTCATCTTGTACACTCCCTGTTAGCCATTGTTGTTCTGTTCTTTGTAGCCCAAAGATTATTTTCCTTGGCAGAAATAATAAACAAAATAAAAGTTGAGCAACTCTCTCTTCTATCCATATCAATTAATGTTGTTCTTTGCTCCCCAAGGAGCAGTCTGATCTCTCTCTCTTTTTCCTAGCTTAACTAAGAAACAATAAAAAATCCCTTCTCTGTTGTCCTTAATATTCTTGCCAGTTTTGACTCATCCTGAGCTTTAGTATTCCTTACACTATTCTTACTGAACCATGCAGTGTTTTCATATTCATCCTCTGTTGCCTGCCCTTGCTTCTGTCTTCTGTACATGTTGTTTTAAAATTTAAGTTCATTGGTGAATTCCTTAAGCCCTCACATTGATCTCTTAAAGCTACTTCTCTTTTTCCTCCACATTGGATTTTTTGTGTGTTTTTACCATTTCCTTCTTAAAAGTTTCTCATCCTTCCTGGACTGAATCTCCATTTATTGTTTCAGAACATAGTATTCTACCTATTCTTTCTCTATACCCTTTTAAATATTTTCTACCAAAATGCAGGGCATATGTCATGCTGTGCTCAGCTTTTGTTTCTTTATCTATCACCAGTTCTAAGATGGAATAGTCACTTCTCCCATAGAGTTATACTAGCAATTAGTTTTTCCTTATTGGTGAGAGTAAGATCCAGCATAGCAATTCCCCTCGTAGACTCCTCTCCCTTTTGAAAGATGGAATTATCATTTAAGCAAGTCAAGACATATTAGCTACAGGGTGGGGGGAGAGAAAGAGAGAGAGAGAGAGAGAGAGAGAGAGAGAGAGAGAGAGAGAGAGAGAGAGAGAGAGAGAGAGATGGAGAGAGGGAGAGAAAGAGACAGAGAGAGAGAGAGAGAGACAGAGAGAGAGACAGAGAGAGAGAGAGAGAAATGTGGCCAAATCATCAATAACCTCTGTTATTATATTGGGTCTATGCCAGACTGGCAAAATTTTCCAAATACTTGCCTATTTACTCTTTCTGTTTAAGTAGTCTGTAGCATGATCCAAATTATAACATTACTTCTGTTTCTGCCACCAGTGATCATCACTTGGTCATCCCCACTTCCTCTTCTGATTACTACCTTTCTTTAAATAAGTATTCCAACTCCAATCTCATGACTTTACATATCCTCTTTCTTTGAAATAAGGCATACCCAGCTATCACCAGTACTTAGTAATTGCTTCCTTCCTCCCTTCTTTCTTTCCTTCCATAGGCCAGAGTTCTATACCTACATTTTTTTCTAGGCATTCTAATGAGTGCAAAGTAGGTCATAATCATCTGGTTTGAAAGTCCATAGGGATTTCCCTTCCACATCCTGGGTACATACCCTGGAAACAGTGTAGAGCTCTTGAATTGTCATTAAAAGTTTGATAATTAGCTGCCTCATTACTCATCAGCATAGTTGCTGAGCTCTACTATTCATCTCTTCTTCTTCTGATCCTTAAGTGATGATCTCTCACCTGATGGTAACTAGGTCTCTGTTATAATTTATTAGAAAATAAATGACTTTTTACTCTTTAGAGGATCCATCCCTTCTTCTTCATGAAGAGGTTCCAATATATTGCTTACTTCTAAGTGTTAGATGATCTTTTTTCCTTTTTTCCTTGTATGAAATTAATCTACCTTCCAATCATCTGATAAGTCAACATCTCCCTATGACTTTTCAGACCTTTTTTTTTCTTTCATTTTTCCCATTGAAGCCCTTTCATTTTTAAAAAAGAAAAACATATATTTTTCCCTGAAAAGGATTGGAGAGACATTTTTGAACCCCTTTCTTCCCTCTTCAACAAGCAAGAATAGACTTCACAGTATAAACAACAATTACTTATCCCTGGCAGAAATAAATACATTCTCCACTTCGTGCAGAACACTACAAAATTTTTCTAGCTCTCCATAGTTGGTTGAAGTGATTTCATTTTGGACCTGGATAATACATTTTTATAGACTCCAAGGGGGAAATGCATTCCAGGAAACGCAGTAGGACTTGTAGCAACGCTGAAAGCTGCAAAGATGTCAAGGATGAGGACTGAAAAAAGACTTTTGTATTTAGCAATAAGAATATCATTGGTTAATTCTGTTTGAGCACTTTAAGGATATTAGTAGAGCACTGCATCAAATTGCAAGTAACTGAAGAGACTGAGGTAAGGACATGGCTGCTGTAGCTTTAGATTACTTACTCAAGAATTTGGGAATGAAAAAAGGGGAAAAAGAAATAAAATAGTACCCTGAGGGGTGAGAGGGGGTCAAGTGAAATGGTTTCCTAATATGGGGAAGTTATGTGTATCTTTGTGTTCAGGTTTAAGGAGTCATTAGAGAGGAGTTTGAAGAAAGAGAGGGTCATGAACTCACAGGCACAGGTATAGAAGTTAGTCTTGTAAATGAAGAGGGAATTTGCTATGTCATGTTTCATAATAATGTGGTAGCTGTCTCTCTTTGTGTTGTCTATCTTTAATATATGCCCCAAATATACCTATCAGAAACATTTTATTGGCCTACATTCTCCCCTGATGATATGATCAGAGGACAATAAAGGAAATCAACCTCTTTGTTGCTTACTTGACAATAAATTATGATTCACCCTGAAAGAGTGGTGAGTGGCTATTTGTAAGGTGAATATTATATTCAGGAAGGAGATGACCTAAAACTTGGTAATAAGCTCTAATTGCTTGCCTTTGTAAATAAGGCCTGAGACTCATGCAGAGTTTTTGTTTTCAATTTTGTCACAGGCATTTTTATTAACAGACCATTAGAAAAATAATCATGGTAGAGACCTTTAGTTCATTCTTCTAATAAGCCTGTTAATCTGATCTTCCCTGTTACCAGCATCGCCACCTTCCACAAAATGTGTAGTCTTTTTCTTCATTCTGCTTCATAGAGGAGATAAGTTGGAGGGCCACAGGAAGTTGTTGGCAGCTTTGAAGTGTTTGCCAACAGTGTAGATCTCATGGATCAAGTCCTCCATGCAGATAATTTCATATTTACCAAGAGATTTTGCAATAAGGGAATTATCCGTCAGGGTAATCCTCTGTTTCTTGATCTTACCATAACCACTTTTGTAAATCAAGTCATTCACAGGCTTCACAATCCTCAGCATGTTAATCGAAGCCCTGTTAAGTTTAACAAAAGTGTCATCGAAGATTTGGCAAAGGCAAAGAAGTTGCAATACTTTTCAGACCTTTGGACACCATTGATACCTCTGATTCTGATCACAAAAGCTAACTTGAGTTCAGCAGGTACATAGCAGTTGCCAGCTTTGTGTGCCACTCTAGCTGGCCAGATTTCACTTCTGTACATCTGTCTGTACTCCTTATGGTAGGCTTTAGCTTTTTCATAGCTAACTTTTCTCCGTATTTTGTGGAGCTTTTTAATAGCCATCTTCTTCTTCAAGAGTTTGGTCTTCAGTATTGCGAAAGCCTTTTGCTTTTTCAGAAGGGATTCTGGACACATTCGTGTTGGGTAGGAAGATGAACAGCTGGCCCTTGGAGACCCCTCCAATGGCCAGGGCCCCTCCATGCTCGATATCAAACCCTTCAGGGCTCTAGAGGAGTATCGCTGAATGCCCATTCCTCCAAATGGCCAGTCCTACATGCAGTTGCTAGCAGGCCCCAGGTCCAGCCACAGAGGCTTTCTGGTGTGGCTCAGGCTCCCTCATTTCCAAAGGATATCAGACAAAGTGGCTGATAGCTGTAGTCATAGATGCCCAGGAATTCTAAATAGAACCTGCAAGGGCACCCCATTGAATGCAAAGAAGCCTCTTCAAGCCAGTGTTATAAAAAGGGACCATCTGCCGGCAGCCACATTTTAGGGCAGAAACTCGCCTGGCTCCAGGTTGTACAAGGAGACAGGGGCCTCCGGGTTCAAATTCAGACCCTCTGATCTCAGCTGGAGGGTTTCTCTAAGGCTTCTGTGGTGGGGAGCACTCTCCCTGAGGCAGCCACTTCCGTCTGGGGATACATCCAATGAAAAACTTGCTCCTTATGTTGAGCCCCAAAGTGCTTCTGGGTAATAGACCTGTTAGTCCCAGCTCTCTTCCCTCCATATGACCAGTAAGAACCGGAGTCCTTCTCACGTATTAAAACACTTCACCAAGCCCCCAGCCATCCTGCTTTCTTCAGCCTCTCTCTATTACGAGAAGAGTCTGAATGTGATCAGACCAATGCAGAGTCCTCTGGATGTGAGACTGTGGGGATCTTTGTAGCACACCATCTCCCTTTGTCAACTCAACTCATGGCCTTCCCTGTGAACTGCTGTCGAGCAGTTCAACACATAGGAATCTGAATTCAGGCCTTCACATTGAACTCTATTCGCTTTTATCTTGGTGGCAGATTGGAATCTGGATCTTTTGGGATCCTGGCCATCTGTCACCCAACATGGTAGCTATTCCTCTCAGGTTCATTTCAAAAGTTTAACATCTGTTAATTTTGAATGAATTGTAAAAATGATTAAAAGCAAAATAATTTTTAAGAATTGAAAAAAAAAGAAGGGATTCTTGAATAGATGGTAGCTTCTTCTTTTCTTCTATGCCTGCCATGATTCCAGCCATAAAAAGAACCAGAGTTTCTTTTCTTCAGCCCTAGGGCAGATCCAAAAGATATCTGTATGAGTTTTTTTCCCAGCTAAACAACTTCCCAAACTTGCGACAGATTAAAAATTTGCATGAGAAAGAAAACACTTTAATAAATAGACTATTTCCGAGCTATATTTCTATTGGAAATGTATTCATTAAGCACAATGAAAGTCCACTTAATTGTGCAAAACTCTTGAATTAATCAAAGTCCCAATGTGGTTTATATAGTTTTCAACATTAGATTAGAATTAACTCCACAAGAATTAATGAGTTATTGTAAATGAAAATTAGACCTTGTTTCCATAGAGTGTATATAAAGAAATATGTTTTAAGAAAGTACTTCTGGGAGCCAAGATGGTGGAGTAAGAATTAAGTTACTCTCACTCTCCCTTACTGACCTCTAAAAACCCAGAAAATATTACCCCAGGAAAAACCCTGGAACAACTGAGCCAGCCAAAAGATGGGGTGCAGTAGTCTTTTAGTCTGGGAAGCTTGGGGGATTAACAGGAAAGGTCCCTCTCACTCTGGTGAAAGGGGAGCAGTATGGGATGGGAGGCATCCCAGCAAGCCAGCAGCAAGCCCCATCTCAGCAAACCAGCGGGAGATCTTGAGCCCTAGGGTGGTGGAGCAGGCAAGTGCCAACACCAGGACCCCTTGAGTACCTTGGTGCAGGTAGGGGAGCCAGTGGATTCAAGCATCTAAACCTCCCCATGCTTCAGCACAACTCCAGGCAGGCAGGTGTCCTCCAGCATCAAAACCTTCTGGTACTGTGTCCTCCAGGGCACAGACCATCCTACCCTCACCCTGAGAGCTTCACTGTTGCTGACCCCAGCTTAGCACCAGGTAAGCTGCCAGACCCTACAACCTGTAGCTGCCCACACCTGAGGCCCTAGGACACAAAGCTACTCACCAGGTCCCTGGCCCCCAGCACAAGAAGCTTGGGTAAGTGCCCCCAGTGCTCCAGCAGGAGAATTCAACTTTAAAAGCCAGGAAACAGGCAGACGTCATGAACAAAAAGCAGAAATGGACACTGAATATAGATTCATTCTATGGGGACAGGGAAGATCAAAACACAAATTCAAAAGAGTACAACATTGTCAATATATCCACATCTGAAACCTCAAAAGGCAATATGAACTGATCTCAAGCCCAAAAAGCCTTCTTGGAAGAGCTCAAGAAGGATTTTAAAAATCAAATAAGAGTGGTAGAAAAGAAATTGGGAAAAGAAATGAGAAGTATGCACGAGTCAATAGCTTCAAAAAGGAAGGACAAAAATTGACTGTAGAAAACAATTCTATAAAAAACACAATTGGTCAAGTAGGAGAAAACATACACTGAAGAAAACATTTCCTTAAGAAGTAGAATTGGCCAAATGGAAAAGGAGGCACAAAAACTCACCGAAGAGAACTCCTTAAAAAGTAAAATGGGCCAAATGGAAATGGAGGTACCGAAAGCTAGTGGAAGAAAACAATCTGTTAAAAATTATAGCTGGGTAAGTGGAAGCTAATGACTCTATGAGACATCAAGAATAAGTCAAACAAAATCAGAAGAATGAAAAAATAGAAGAAAATGTGAAATACCTCATTGGAAAAGAAATACATTTTAATATAAATATGCCAGCATTCATATAACTACATGCTCATTGTTCCTTCAAAGTAGTCACCTTAGGAACCTAAACACTTATTCCAAGAATTGGAACACTTCGGAACCTAAACACTTATTCCAAGTGATTGTTCAAAACATTTTGAATTCCCCATTTGTAATATCCTTCAGAACCTGCATTCTTTTGAATAGTTTTGGTGATTTCAAAACTTAATCATTTGAGGAAGATACATTAACAGCTACATAATATTTTAGGTTTGCTAAGTGATTTACATGTGTTAGCTCATTTGACCTCCCACAATGACTCTGTGACTTTCAGACAAAGAAATTGATGCACAGAAAGGGTAAGTGACTTGCCTAGGGCCACACAGCTAGCAAGCATTCGAGAAAGGATTTTAACCCAGATCTTTCTGACTCCAAGTCTCATGCTCTATCTACTGTGCTACTGAGTAGTCTTCAAACCTTTAAAGCTTCCTGTTTAAATATGAACCAGAGGAAATAAAATCTGAGATTTGAACACTAAAGTATATAATATTGATATCCAAAGTAGAATTTGAAAGGATGAGAGATTTCCTTTAGAGGGTAAGGGTCCTGATTACACATGGCATACTCTTTGCTCCAAGCAACTCTTTTTGTGGTGTCAAAGAATTGGATATTGAGGAGATGCCCATCAGTTGGGGAATGGCTTGAACAAGTTATGGCATGTGATGGTAATGAAATACTATTGTACTATAAGAAATGACACTAGGCAGATTTCAGGAAAACCTGGAAAAATTTGCATGAATGGATACCAGGAGAAGTAAGCAGAACCAGGAGAACATTGTGCACATAATAGCAATGTTGTACAATGATCAACTATGGATAACTTAGCTCTTCTCAGCAATACAACAACACAGCAATATCCAAGATAATTCCAAAGAATTCATGATGGAAAATGCTATCCACCTCCAGAAAAAGAACTGATAGAATCTGAATGCAGATCAAAGCATAATATTTTAACTTGCTTTATCTTTTTCATGTTTTTCCCTTTTGGTCTGTTTCTTTTTTCACAATATGACTAATATGGAAATATATTTTACATGATTGCACATATATAACCTATTTAAAATTCTTACCTTTCTAGGGAGGGGGAGGGGAGAAAGGGAGAAAAATTGGAACTAAATTTTTTAAAATGAATGTTAAAATTGTCTTTACTTATAATTGAAAAAAAATAAAATACTATTTAAAAATAAAATAAAATACTTCCTGATCAAAAAGAAAGTCACCTGCACTCTGTATAGACCCTCTGTAAAGGATTTAGGGAGGGGCTAGATAAAAATTATACAGGAAAAAAAGCAAGTCTAGGTTTGGACTTGCCACACTGGAAAGACAACACATATATTTATGAAATCACAGATATATCAAAATAGCCAAGGATTTAAATTAATAAATGTTATTTTGAGTTTAAATGTATAGGTACAAACAATTAAATATATGAATGAGAAGAAAAAACAAGCAAAAACAAAGCACTTCTAAAAATTTTAAAAAGGGATCACAAATCATTTTACATGTAACTATACATCTATTATTTTATTATTGTTAAAAGGAACAAAAATATTTGTTCCTTTTAACAAAATAGTCCCAAATTTATCTAATGTATTTAACATGGACATTGGTGATTTATATTATTTACACTGTTGCCAGTCAGTCAATCAATTAAGAAGAATTTATTAAGGGTCTCATATGTTCCAGGCACTGTGCTAAGTATTGAGGATACAAAAATGAAAAAGAAAGTCAGTCCCTGTTCTCAAGGTGCTCACAGTCTTACAGGGATGGAATGGGGAAAAACAGTACACAAAAGGAAGATGAAAAAGGTGTAGTGGGGTGAAATTGAGGGAGGGAGAGTGAGAGAGGTACTCATAGGATGGGGGGTATAATCATGATGAAGTCCAGGTCAAAGGAGTGCAGCTGGTTGGGAAATGAAAAGATGCCTGGCCTTGGAGCCCATTTTAAATGGAGATTTTGTGAGCAAATTTTTATGCCACTCTCCAATGAGAAAAGCAGAGGAAACTGAGAGCATTGATAAGGTGTGAGCCCTGAGGGTAACGCAGTCCTGCAGGATGATGAATTTCTTGATAATGTGGTTCTGGAAAGGATGATCATGATGGATTCCCGTCCAAAGGAGTATAGCTGGATGAGAAATGAATATTGTGATCAGTGTATATTTTTGCTCTTTTGTTTTTGATTTTTTTCACTGTTACTTCATGTCAATATATTGTTTGAATTTTTCATATTTGTCATTATTCCTGTATAATAATAACCATATACCATGATTTGTTTAACAATTCCCAATAGTAGGGCACAAAATTTGTTTCTGTTATATAGTTTTTACAAAGAGCACTACAAGGAATGTTTTTGTTAAGATAGGTCAGCCTCTTCTCGGAGTGGGACAGAGCCAAGATGGTGGCTGGAAAGCAGGGACTTGCATGAGCTCCCCGCCAGGTCCCTCCAAAATCCTATAAAAATGGCTCTGAACAAATTCTAGAACTGCAGAACCCACAAAATAGCAGAGGGAAGCCGGGCTCCAGCCCAGGACAGCCTGGATAGTCTCTGGATGAGATCTATCACACATGGAGCTGGGAGTGGAGCAGAGCAGAGCCCAGCATGGGCAGCAGCAGGACCAACCAGACCAGGAGCTGGGCGGAACAAGCCCTAACGCCCTTAATCAGTGAGCTGCGGCAGTTACCAGACTTCTTAACCCACAAACACCAATGACAACAGAGAAGGTTAGTGGAAAAAGCTGCAGGGACAGAGTGAAAAGAGTTCCCGGTTAGGCCACCGCCCTGGGGGAGTGGGGGTGGTGCAGCTACAGACCTTCAGCTACAGTTGCTTTCAGCCCACCTGGTGGGAGGAATTAAGTGGCAGACCAGAGTAGGAGTGCAGAACTGGCTTAAGATCTGAGTCAGGTTCAAGCTGGTGGTTCTTGAGGAAGGAAGAGTGCTTGTGTGGCAGAGCTGGCTGTATAGAAATAGCTCTGAAATCAATGGTGCATCCCCTCAACCTTGGAACAAAGTACTCTTTACTCTACAAGCAGTCATATCCCGACAAAAAACTCAAGGGTCAAGTAAGTTGTCTGGGAGCATGGCCAGGCAGTGAAAACACATTCAGATTCAGTCTCAGACTTTGAAATCTTTCTTTGGTGACAAAGAAGACCAAAACATACAGCCAGAAGAAGTCAGCAAAGTCAAAGATCCTACATCAAAAGCCTCCAAGAAAAACATGAACTGGTCTCAGGCCATGGAAGAGCTTAAAAAGGATTTGGAAAAGCAAGTTAGAGAAGTAGAGGAAAAAGTGGGGAGAGAAATGAGAAGGATGCAAGTAAACCGTGAAAAACAAGTCAATGACTTGCTAAAGGAGACCCCAAAAAAATACTGAAAAAAAATTGAAGAAAACAACACCTTAAAAAATAAACTAAAACAAATGGTAAAAGAGCTCCAAAAAGCCAATGAGGAGAAGAATGCCTTAAAAGGCAGAATTAGCCAAATGGAAAAGGAGGTCCAAAAGACCACTGAAGAAAATACTACCTTAAAAATTAGATTGCAGCAAGTGGAAGCTAGTGACTTGATGAGAAATCAAGATATTATAAAACAGAACCAAAGGAATGAAAACGTGGAGGACAATGTGAAATATCTCATTGGAAACACCACTAACCTGGAAAATAGATCCAAGAGAGATAATTTAAAGATTATTGGACTACCTGAAAGCCATGATCAAAAAAAGAGCCTAGATATCATCTTTCAAGAAATTATCAAGGAGAACTGCCCTGATATTCTAGAGCCAGAGGGTAAAATAGAAATTGAAAGAATCCACAGATCGCCTCCTCAAAAAGATCCCAAAAAGAAATCTCCTAGAAATATTGTCACCAAATTCCAGAGCTCCCAGATCAAGGAGAAAATACTGCAAGCAGCCAAAAAGAAACAATTTGAGTATTGTGGAACAACAATCAGGATAACACAGGATCTGGCAACTTCCACCTTAAGGGATCAAAGGGCTTGGAATATGATATTCCAGAGGTCAATGGAGCTAGGATTAAAACCAAGAATCACCTACCCAGCAAAACTGAGTATCATGCTCCAAGGCAAAATATGGATTTTCAATAAAATAGAGGACTTTCAAGCTTTCTCAGTGAAAAGATCAGAGCTGAATAGAAAATTTGACTTTCAAACACAAGAATCAAGAGAAGCATGAAAGGTAAACAAGAAAGAGAAATCCTAAGGGACTTACTAAAGTTGAGCTGTTTTTTTTACATTCCTACATGGAAAGATGATGTGTATGATTCATGAGGCCTCAGTATCAGAGTAGCTAAAAGGAATATGCATATATATATATGTATATGTATATATGTGTGTGTGTATGTATGTATGTATATATGTAGGTGTATGTATATATATACATATATATATACACATATATATATAGACAGAGGGCACAGGGTGAGTTGAATATGAAGGGATGATATCTACAAAATAAAATCAAATTAAGGCTTAAGAGAGGAATATATTGAGAGAGGGAGAAAGGGAGAGATAGAATAGGGTAAATTATGTCGCATAAAAGTGGCAAGAAAAAGCAGTTCTGTAAGAAGGGAAGAGGAGGCAGGTGAGGAGGAATGAGTAAATCTTGCTCTCATTGGATTTGACTTGAGGAGAGAATACCATACACACTCAATTGGGTATCTTACCCCACAGGAAAGAAGGAGGAAGAAGATGAAAAAGGGGGGACAATAGAAGGGAGGGCAGATAGGGGGAGGAGGTAATAAAAAAAATACTTTCGAAAACAGACAGGGTCAAGGGAGAAAATTCAATAAAGGGGGACAGGTTAGGAAGCAGCAAAACATAGTTAGTCTTTTACAACATGAGTATTGTGGAAGGGTTTTAAATAATGATACGCATGTAGCCAATATTGAATTGCTTGCTTTCTTATGGAGGGTGGGTGGGGAGGGGAGAGGGGAGAGAATTTGGAACTCAAAGTTTTAAAAACAGACGTTCAAAAACAAACAAAAAAGAGTTCCTGCATGCAACTAGGGAATAAGATACACAGGCAATGGGGTTTAGAAATTTATTTTGCCCTACAAGAGAAGAAGGGAAAGGGGGATGGGAGGGGAGTGGGGTGACAGATGGGAGGACTGACTGGGGAATGGGGCTACCAGAATATGAGCCATCTTGGAGTGGGGGGGAGGGTAGAAATGGGGAGAAAAATTGTAATTCAAACTCTTGTGCAAATCAATGCTGAAAACTAAATATATTAAATAAATTAAATTAAAAAGATAGGTCACCCACTGACCACTCTACATCCTAAGGGTATAAGCCCAGTAGGGATCACTGTATTAGAAGTTATAAACAATGTCATGATTTTTCTTGTATAATACACATTGCTTTCCAAAACAGTATGACAATTTCACAGCTCCATGTGGTGTATTAACCTAAAATTTTCCCATAGCCCTACAAAAATTGAATTTCATTATCTTTGACAATTTGATGGGCATAAGGTGATAAATATCTCAGAATTATTTTAGTTTGTTTTTCCTTCATTTTAAGTAATTTGAACAGTTTCAAAGAGTTGTTACTAGCTTGTTTCTTCTTTCAAAAACTCTCTGTTCTTTTCTCTTGACCATTTACCTGTTAAAGAATGGCTTTTATGGGTCAATTCCTTATAGATTTTGAATGTCAATTTTTTTATCAGAAAGAGTCAATGCAAATATTTCTCCCTTTCTTATGCTGGGCCCTTTGTTATTGGTTTTACAAAACCTTTCTATTTTTATATGACTGAATTGATCCAAATTTGTCTTTTATAAACTAAAAAACAAAACTATGATGTCTAACATAGAAGATTTACTTACCATATGTTGACTCATGTTACAGGAAACAGCTAGCCTGTATGGACCATATTAATATTAGGGATTCATGTGTTATATGGACTGAGAAACCCAAAACGGCCATTTTATAGTGGAAAAGTAGACAGCTAACTACTAGAAGACCTCAATGTATGGGGCCACAGGGACCTGGAGTGGCTGTATGACAGAGATTTGTTTACACTAATATCTGATCTGAGATCTAGCCCACCCCCAAGTTTCCTGGAAGAGGGATTTCCTTCTTTTCCAACAGTAGGTGGACAGTTGCAGCTAGACGCTCACTGCTATACATCAGCTATTTGTAGTCTAGGAGAGTGATATTCATTTAGGTGTTCAAGATAAAAGTCATCTTCTCTGGTTGCTGCAAAGAAAAGGCAACAGTTAACTTACTTTTAACCAGTCTAGCTCCCTCCTACTGATTGTTTATCATACAAAAAGGCAGTCATGAATAGAGAACAATTATCAAAGCAGTCAGTTAAACAGTAAGAGGAAGGTTGTACAGTTTATTATTGGATGATAGAACACACAAGAATGAGGGAACTCTTCAACTCAGAAGCAAGTTAAATCTTAATTCAAGAGGATAATCTTGCTCAGGTGGTCCGTTCTTTGCAGTCTCTAGAGCTTCAGGCCCTGGGAATCAAGGACATGTTAGGGGATCCAATTGCCCCACATGTATACAGCTCTGAGATATCTCATTTGTCATGCACAGTCCTCACTTTACCTCTTTCTTCTCTTTCTCAAATTTGGCTTCTTCCTTTTCAGTCTCTCCCCAACCAAAGTCACATCTCACTACAGGAATTCAGAGATATCTCATCCAATCAGGAGTGACATATAGACACACACATATACACATATATATTTTATATACACAATATATACACACGTATACAAGCATACATGCATATCTACACATATTCATATGTACACATATATGTGTATATACATATATACATGCACACATAATACACACACATATACATACACATACAAACCTATTCACAACACATACATAAATACACACATACATATATACATATGTATATAAGCACACATACATTTCTTTTCTATTAAGCATACGTGAACGGTTATGTCAATAAATAATTAAATATGTCAATAAGTAATTTAAGTAATCAACAAAAGGATCACAGAGTGGTGAATTAGCCTGTGCCAGATTCTTACATCATGAAGCATTAAGGTTAACTTGTATCCCAGGGGTCCTAATTAGAGAGGAGAAATTGAGGGTCATGGCAAGGGTACTAAGAGTTAACAATAAAAACAAAAACTGGAGCCTTAGCTAGGGCAGGGCTATTGGAGCTTTGCCCCATGGCTGAACCTTTAGAGAGCAGCAATAGGACCCTCCCATAGCAAGCATGTTCCCCTAGCACACTTTTTTCTCAGTGGCTAAAAATACAGATAAACTCTTTCCTTGCTGACCGGCGTCTGGCAGTCTTGAGTGAGTTATAGGTGGGTTTGGGGAGGTATGCTTTCTTTCCCTGGATAAAGCTCTCTACTCCTGTCACCTTCTTCATTTCCATGCAGTGGCCAGACCTTCAGTACCATAACCATTTTTGGTATCTTGAAACATACCTTCTCCCTTCAGTATCTGTCTACTAGCCCTACTCCATCCATCATACCTTGAAGCACCCTTGCCATAGATTTCCTCTTCCAGACATCTTCTTGTACAAAAATTGGCAGTTACAGCTCAGAGAAAAATCCTTATTTACAAAATAACTGTGTTTTCCCCCACAATAGCTTTGTAACCCAGGTAGCAATACTTCTCTGTTCCATTAAGGAACTTTAGCACTTAGGTGAGTTGTTAGTAGTAGTATGGAAGATGGCACAGTCTAAGAGAGGAACAAAGAGTTCTGGGAAAAAAGAGAAATTTTGGCACATGAAATCTGTGGCGATTTCAAGAAAGAAGCAACAGTTTATCTGGGTCTTGATGGAAGGTAAAGATCTGAACAGAGATGGGGACAGTGAAGGGCTTTTCAGGAGTATAGAATAGTCTACTTCAGGAAAGGGATCCTAAAGATGTCTTAGACATAAGCAGGAAGCATGTAATGTGTATGCTGGATGCCAGCCAGTCTCACATGACCCTCCCTGATCCCTATCTACCTCCTAGTAATGACATTATAATAGAGACTCTGGTCCTTTGAGCCCTTTACAAGACAAGTGCTGGACATCCTTAAGCCATGCAATTAAAAAGATCGGACAAGACATCAACTTTCCCACCATCCTGAATATTTTTCTTAACCACCATACAAGCACTTTTGGCTGCATGATTTATTTAATGTTAAAGTGAAATGAAAAGAAAATTAAGGGTTTCTTCCCAAAATAAATAAACTTCAGAAGTGTCACTGACACCAGCAAACATTTAACAATATTCCACAGTCAGCATACATCATGGAAATAAAACCAAGATAAACAGTTCTCCCACAAACATTCCATGCTCGCTTGCTTACATCTTGAACTTCCTTAGGAATCTTTTGCTTATACTCATCCCTATGTCTGGAATGTGCTAGCTGTCTCTGCCCCTCTCTACCCCTCCCATAATCTCTGCCTATTTCCTGTTCAACTACTTCCCATCCTTCAAGATCCAGTTCAGATACTGACATTTTCTAGAAGCCTCCCTTGGTTTCCCGTCAGAAACTCGTCAAAACTTATTTGTGTCTCTTTCTGTGTGTAACGAACAGTAGATAGATAATGAACCCATTCATGCTTCCTTTCAATCTCATATTGAGGAGTTTAGATATGTGAATGTAACTTCTATTTTTTTGATTCACAGAAAGATATAGATAGGAATTTTATACACATATATGTATGTGTTTAATACATACATATATATATATATATATATATATATTCCATTCCTCTGATTGTATCACTATCTCTTTTTCTGTCCTCTGTCTCTGTATGTCAAGTCTTTCTCTCTCTGCGTTTCTGCCTCTCTGTCTCTTTCTTTGTTTCTCTGTTTCTCTGCCACTATCTCTGTCTCTGTCTCTTCAAGAGCATTGCCTGGAAGCATTGAAAGGTTAAGAGATGTGTTCAGAGTTACACAGCCAGTGTGTGTTATTCATATCCATGTATTTAAATGTCTGCATCACCATTAATATAATAGATCTAAAGCTAGAAGTAGAAAGGTCCTCAGAGGCTACATAATCCAATATATATTATGTATATGTATGCATATATACAACTATGTTCATATATATAATGTCAATAATGTATATATGCATTCTATTCATATGTATATACAGACATTTTATATATATGCATAATGTATGAACATTTATATTTTTGTATGTATGTATGTATGTATGTATGTGTGAGCACATGTATGTATGTGTGTGTGTGTGTGTGTGTGATTTCATTAGTCAGGAAAATTCTTGGTGTGAAAAATCTTTCCTCCTAGAAGATTATAACCTATTTGTAACCTATTAATCTCAGAGTCTCAATGATTTGCTTGAGTGACTAAAACTGTTAGCAGTTTGCCCATGGTCCCATCCTATTACAAGTTAGAAGCAGAAATTGAGCTCTGGTCTCCTTCATTTCCAGACCAGTCCTCTGTCCCCTACACCTTGATGCCTTGCAATTATATTCATAGAATAAGGAATTTATTTCTTCCTTCTGAGTGTGACTTGTAATGTTACTATTCATAATGCTCATATTGCTGAAACTATGTAAAGAAGATTAATGAACAAATAAGAAAGAGACAATATTTGTCAAGCAGAAACAAAGAGGTCAGTCATAATATTTCCAGCTCTATATTCAAATTGACCCTGGGCCTGATCCAAAAACTCCTCTCCCACTGAGGTTAATGAGGATTTTGACTCAGAATTGTGGTTCTGGAATCCCAGCTTGTTCCCAATTGGCAGAAACAAGAGTTCAATATTTCAGAAGCAGCAGCCTTCTTTTTCCATACCACATTCTTTACCACTGCACAAAGCCCTTCCAAATCCGCCCAGCCATAAATCACCAGAGAGGAGGATTTATGTGAGAAAATAGCTCTATTTCCCTGTGTTGCTTAAATGCTTGAAAAACATTCTTACCAATGTTCCTCTGTCTGCTTTAGATTCATTCTTGGAGAGGTAAATGTGCTATGTGAAATTTTTAGAGTGATAATACCCTTTGGGATGATGAAGGATGATTTTTCTTTTTTTTTTTTACAAGAAGGCTGAGACCTCTGACATATAGTACATGAGCCTGCAACTCCATTGTGAATAGAAGCACAGATCATAAAAGTTATAGAGAGGGAAAATGAACACTTATGCTCAGTAGTCTTTGTGATAAAATGACCCTTCCTATTGTGTTGGTGGGAATTGCCTGATATTATTCCCATATGTGTAAGATTGTTTCTATTGTGAATCTGGTTTGTCAAAAGAACAGGTAGGACACCTGAGGAGGATTCTTAAAAGCAAACCTGGGGAAACGATTGGGGTCAAGAATTAGATCTGAATGCCCATTGGGCCCAGGATGTGACCAATATCTCAGTGTTGCCAAGGAGAGTAGGGGATTCAGGTTACTGCCTAACTGGCCAGACTAGGCCTATGTACTAATTAGAATAACAGGTGAGGGAATCAAGCCTCACTTAATAGAATGGCAGAGTAGGACAGGACTTCAGAGGTCATTCAGTCCAAACTGTACCTAATCAGAAATTGACTCTACAAGTTCCCTAACAATCCCTGATAGAGACCTCCCAAGATGGAAATTCATTACCTCCTTAGGCTGCCTATTCCATTTTTAGTTTCTTGAGAAGTTTTGCCTTATATTGAGTAACTTCCACCCATTGCCCTCCATTCTGTCCTCTGGGGCCAAACAAAACAAATTTAATTCCTCTCCTATTGCATTCCAAGCAGTAAGAATGAAATTAGCAAATGAACAGAAGTAGGAAAGTATGTGTGGGCAACAGTGAGCATACTTGTTTTATATGTTGTGGCAGTGGGGGGCAGGGGATTTGAGTAGATGCCCTGATTAGCTCAGAAACATGTGGTCTGACAGCAAACATTGGTTGATCTCTAGATTTTTTTTCCTGCTTCATGACAGCATCAGGAAATTGAGATGCTATGTCAATTAGAAAGAAGAGAGATCTTCTAGATAACCTTTTTCTTCCTTTCTTTTGAGCGTGTGGCAAGTTCTTCTTTCAGCTTTCTGTATTCAAATAAGGGGCTAGGGAGAGATACCATCCTTCTTTCCTGCCAGGCTGTGTGTCCTATGTGAGCACATTAACATCTATAGGTGGGGCTCAACTGAGAGAGCTAAGCCTAGGCTTTAGGCCCCTGACTGCCTTTTCTTTTCTGTATTTCTCTGAGCATAGAAGACTAAACATTGATCCTGATATGAACATTTCCAATATTGGAGCTAGCCAAGGTATGTCAACTCCTGGATCTCTCAGTTGAAGCTGATTGTCATCCAGAGGCATTGGAAAGGATGATTACCAATATGAGGATAAGCCCAATTCCTTGCTCGGCCTGCCAGAAGATAAGGACATGGAGGATACTGCACTTTATAGAGCCAAGATGAAATACCAATTCAGTAATACTAAAAACTGCTTCATGTTCTGATATTTAAGTTTTAACCCCTTAGAATAATAATAATTAAAAGTTACTGCTGCTTGTTTAAATTTTGCAGTTAATATGCACTTGCAAGTCTTGTGGGTTTAACATTCCTTTTTGTGTAGAGAGGAAATAAATAGTCTTTCTTTACCTGATTTTCTATTATATATTGAGCATCTTTCTACTCTTTGCCTCCCTTTTTGAGGAGATCTTAGGTCAAACTTAAGCTCTAGGTAATTTTCCCTATGGCTCTAGAGAAGAGATGTAAAAAGTTATAATTCAATAAAGAACCTAACACCTCTCTTTAGGGTCCATGCTTCCTTAGGACTGAAAACACAGTGTACAGGTCCAAAGGTGAGAAGCACCCTGTAGTAGATAGGGAGAGTGCACTAGCCTATCTGGACACAGGAGGGGTTAATATTGTTACATATAGATAATATAGGAGAGAGAATATAGTGCAGTATAAAGAGAACTAATCTTGGAGTTAAGGAAGACCTGATTATGGGCCTTCTTTCCTGTCTAGTTAATTTATTTTTATACAACCCATTGATGTATGTGTCAACATTTTTATTAAATTTACTGAGCTAATTCTTCCCAAGTAAATCAGGATTCATTATCCCTGTCCTATTCTCTATCTTTTCCCATTCCCAGTCATTTACAAATACTTTGTCTACCATACTGAGAGCCTTGTAGAAAGGCAAATGAGCCCAGGTTACATTAAAATCCTAAGTTATATCAGTGATTTTAGTAAATGAGGACCAAAAGAAGAATTTGAGGTTAAAGTATTACAATTGGAGAAGTGATTTTGGCTCAAGGGCTAGCCTTACATCCAATATGCAATCTGTCATATTACCTGATTTCAAGATTTCTGGGAAGGCCCTCCCTACTATATCTGAAATTCTTCCATTTGACTCTGATTTCCAGTAAAATGAAAATAATCTAGGGAGGAATGACATTTTTTTATACAGGAGGGACTATGAGTGCATTCTATTCTTCTGGCAGGTTGAAAAGTCTCAGAAGAGGCAGGATGGAAAGCACTAAAGATAAACTTTGTCTCTTTAGCAGTTTTTTCTAGGACAAAAAATAAGTATTTGTTACCTACAAATGAAATGTCATATTGAATATAGAATAATAGGGTAAGGTTGGGAGGTTGGCCCAAATTTCCCAGTTCCATTTTGTTGGATATTAGAAGGATTTTTTGTCATGAATATTTACAGGTTAGAAATGTAGGCTAATTTTGAGGTCTCTTATTTAATCTTATTATTCATGAACTACTAAAAATCATATCTGTTGAAACAGATGAGATACTTAGCAAATCCCAAGACCTAAATTCCAACCAGTTAGTGTACTTCAGGCTTCATGTACCATTTGATGGCTCCAGAAACCAGAGTATGTTTCTAAAATTTATTGGGCCTCATGAATAACTGGTGGAGTATTGGTATTCCATAGACTGGAAAAATCAGCCAGACCATTTGTTAAAATCATGCAACCAGCATGTTACTCTTTAGACATCAGTTGGACCTAAACCATCGTGGGCCACCAGCTTCTTCAGCGTGTGACAAAGCCCTATTTCCTACCATTATTATTTTTACTTCCTCCCTAGCTTTTTATCCCAACTAATCTATAACTGAGTAGAAAGCAAGCCCTCTAATATCCTAGACCACTAACTCCTATTCTGACAGTCAGGGATTAAGTGTCAAGGGTTCCCCTGTGAATCTCAGACAGTATTCTTCCCTGATTTTCTTATGGATATAAAACACTTCTATCCATATACAATTGGGTGTATTTGACTTTTGATTGTGGTTTGTCTCAATTAAATTTCATTGTGAATTCCATAAGGGCAGGAAACATGTCTTAGTTACCTTTGCATCTCTCACAGTATCCACTACAGTATTTTGTGCTAATAAATGAACTAATGTACTAAAGTACATTAAATCTACCAATAAATAAATAACCTAATAAATGATTTTAGAAGAAAGACAAGATAGCAGGAAGGAATGAAGGCACTAAACGGTAGTTGTATTTTTTAAATTTGTATTGGGAAAAAAAGTAGGATAAAAGACCACTGATTGACATAGATTGAATGATAATAACATTAGATAAATTGAAGGCAGAGTTATTCAGTTTGACTTTGGCTTCTGTTTTCTTTGCTTAGAAGAATGATTCTTCAAAACTCTTAGGGACAGTATAGCTAAATTTTGAAGCTCTAAATTCAAGGAGAAAATACTACAAGTGACTAGAAAGAATTTAAATATTGTGCACCTGCCTCCAGGATAACACAAGACTTAGCAATTTCTATATTAAAAGACTGAAGGTCGTGGAACATGATTTTATGAAGAGCAAAGGAACTAGATTTGCTACCAAGGATAACTTACCCAGCAAAACTGAGTCTAATCTTGCAAGGAAAAAAATTGGATATCTAACAATTAAAGGATGTTGAGGTATTCTTGGGGGAAAGACCAGAACTGAACAGAAAATCTAATGTACAAGAATCAGGAAAAAAACATAAGAAGGTAAAAATGAAAGACCAATTTTAAGAGACATAATAAGGTCAAACTGTTTATTTCGTATGTAGGAAAACATCATCTTAAGAATGTTATCATTATTAGAGTAGTTTGAAAGAGCATACATAGATAGAAAGTTTGGGGTTGAGTTTAGTATGATGGGATGATCCTAAAAATAAAATTGGGTAGGAAGAGGTAAAATGGAGCAATTATCTTATACAAATGAGGCATGAATGGCAAAACTGTTACAGTGGGGGGCAGGAGGATGTGGAGGGCTGGTTGTGCTGGTTTCTCATCAGAACTGTGTTAAAGAGGGAATAACATGTACATCTAGAAGAGTATAAAATCTTTTTAACTTACAAAGAAATAGAATGACAGGATATGATAAGGGAGGAATTCAGTTATAAAACTATCTGGTACTGGCTAAGAAATAAAAGGTGGATTGGTGGAACAGAGTAGACATACAATAAACAGTAATAAATGATTATAGTAACCTTGTGTTTGACAAATGTAAAGAATTAAGCTTTGGGGATAAGAATTCATTATTCGGTAAAAAAAAAAATATTGTTGGGAAAACTAGAAAGCAGTCTGGCAGGAAACAGATATACACCAGTATCTTACACCAAGATAAAGTCAAAATGGATAAATGACCTAGATAAAAAAGGAGATAGTATAAGTAAATTAGAAGAATACAGATCATATTACTTATCAGGTTATGGGTAGGAGAAGAATTCATGCATAAAAAAGAGAGTATTATGAGATATAAAATCAATATGGTTGATTACATTAAATTTTAAAAGTTTTGTACAAATAAAACCAATGGAGCCAAAATTAGGAAAAAAAGTTATAGACAGTTTTTGAGATAAAGGTCTCGTATCTCAAAAGTATAGAAAACTTTGTCAAATTTATAAGAATGAGTCATCCCCCAACTGATAAATGTTGAAAGAACATTAATAGGCAGTTTGGGGATGATGAAATCAAAGCTATATTTAGTCATGTAAAATATTCTAGATCATTATAGATTAGAGGAATGCAAATTAAAACAATTTTGAGATATCATCTCACACCTATCAGATTGGCTAAAATGATAGAAGGGGGAAATGACAAATGTGGAGGGAATGTAGAAAAATTGGAATTCTAATACACTGTAGAACTGTAAACTGATACAACCATTTTGGAGAGCATTCTGGAATTATGCTCAAGTTATAAAACTGTGTATAACCCTTGACTTAGCAATATCGCAGTTGAGTTCATTTCCCAAGGTGATAAGGGAAAAAGGAAAAGAAGCTATATGTTCCAAAATACTTATAGCAGCTCTCTTTGTGGTGACAAAGAATTAGAAATTGAGGGGATATACATCAGTTAGAGAATGGCTAAACAAGTTGTGGTATATGATTATGATGGAATACTACTGTGCTGTAAGAAATGATAAGCAGGTTGACTTTAGAAAAACATGGAAAGATTTGCATGAAATAATGAAGAGTGAAATGAGCAGAACCAAAGTGATACTATATATAGTAGCACCAATATTCATCAAAGAATAACTGTGAATGGCTAAGCTATTCTGAGTATTGTAAACATTCAAATCAATTACAAAGGACCTATGAAGGAAGATGCTATTCACCTCCAAAGACCTGATAAATGGAAGTATGCACACTATGTTTGTTTGTTTGTTTGTTGCGAGTGTGTATGTGCATATATATGTATGTGTGTGTGAAATTGTCTTCTCTAGTGTGGGGTGGGGAGGGAGAAAGGGAGACAGCTCAGAACTTAAAATGTAACCCAAAAAATTTTCTTAAAGGACAAGAATGACTCTTGGACCAGAAATGACTAATAAGGGATTGAAATCCAAAACAAGAAAATAGTAAGAGAGCATCCAGTTGCCATTGAAGAGTCCATGTAAGTAGACTCAGTTAAACTTCCTTCTTAAAAATTAAGAGATCTGTTGCATGAGATTGCTGAATCAATGTGACAGATCTTTGAAAGGTCATGGAGAAAATGATAGGGACTAAAGGACTGGGGGAAACATAGCAAATATCCTGATTTTCAAAAAAGTGAAGAGTAGAGCCTACGAATTTAGCTTCAATACCTGATAAGTGTTTAGAATGTGCTATTAAAAGCATGGTCATGCAAGAAGTATCAGATTTACTATTTTTGACAGGGTTATTAGGCTAGTGGAGAGCAGGAATGATGTGAATATAGTTTGCTTGAATTTTAGCAAAGCATTTGATGAAATCTCTCATGCTATTCTTCTGGACAAGATGGAGAGATGTTGGCTTAGTGAAATTACAGTCAGATAGGTTCACAACTGGTTGAATAGCCAAACTACAAAGGAACCTTTAACGGTTTGATGTCAACATAGAAGTATATCTCTAGTGGAGTGCCACAGGCACTGCTGTGCTACTTAACATATTTTTATGGGGCAGCTAAGTAGCACAGGGTATAGAGTACTGGCCCTAGTGTCAGGAAGACTCATCTTCTTGAGTTCAAATCTAGCCTCAGATACTCAGTAGTTGTGCGACCCTGGTCAAATCACTTAACCCTCTTTGCCTCAGTTCTTCATCTGTGAAATGAACTAGAGAAGGAAAAGGCAAACTACTCTAATATCTTTGCCAAGAAAATCCCAAATGGGAGCATGAAGAGTCAGACACGACTGAATAGCAATGCATTTAACATTTTTATCAGGGACCCAAATAAAGGCATAAAAGGTATACTTATGAAAATTATACAAGGCAATAATCTAGGCAGAATAGCTATTATGGTGGATGCCTGAATCAGGATTGAAAAATATCTTGACATGTTAGACCACTTGGTTGAATTAGTGAGATAAAATTTAATAGAGATTAATGTGCAGTTTTATACTTGGGTTGAATATGCATGCCTCACAAGCATAATCCAAAGAGCTAACCAGTAGTTCATATGGAAAAGTTCTGGAGGCTCTATTGGATTGCAAGTTCAGTATGAATCAACTGTAGGCCTTGGGAGTTAAAAATGTTAATTGCATTTTAGTCTTCATTGAAAGAGGCATTGTGTCTAGCACTAGCGAGATAAAAGCCCCACTGTGCTTTGCCCTGGTCTGTGTTCAATTCTGGATGCCATGTTTCAGGACAGACATTGCTAAACTGGAGGAAAGAGGACAGCTAAGACAGTAAAGGTTATCAAGGTCATTCCATAGGAAAAGGAGTTGAAGGAACTGGGACTTTTTAGTCTGGAGAACAGAAGATATACAAAGGGCGGGGAGGATCAGCAAATCTGCTAACTGTCTTCAAGCACTTGAAGGGATGTCCTGTGAAGGAGGAGTCAGACTTGCTTTGCTTGACTCAAAAAGATAGACTTGGAAGTAAAGGGTGGAAATTACAAAAAAAAAACATAGTTCACAGCTCAACGTAAAGAAAAAACTTCCTAACGTAGCTATTCAGAAGTGGAATTGACTGTTTCAGGTGGCAGTGAGTTCCCCTTCACTAAAGAGAAATGACCATTTTCTAGTAATGTAACCAAGGGCATTCTTATTTAGGAACAGATTGGACTCGATAAACTCTAAGTTCCCTTCAACTCTGATTCTGTAAGTTCCTTGTGGATAGGGCTTAGGTCTCATAGTTCTATTGTAATGTTATACTCAATAAATATTTGTTGATCCATTCATGACATTTATTTTTATTCAATAAGGAAGAGTTAAACATTTGTTAGAGTAAAACCTTAACTAAGTGGAAGTCAGCTATCACCACAGCCCTCAAAACTAGAAAGCAATTAAGCATTGAATTATTGCAAACTATATGCAAGGCACTGGGTATACCAAGACAAAAAT